>NC_133495.1:8612966-8638123 GCF_025370935.1 Choristoneura fumiferana
AGCGCCCTGCCCGTAATGCCACCGATATCAGACCTCGTGGGTGCTATGATGTCTCCCGACAGGCGTGGTCGGAAACCATATAGTAGTTCTAGCGGAGATTTTCCTGTGCTATTATTGGAATTGGAATTAATCCCTAGTTGTACCTTAGGCAGATATTCCTCCCATCGGTTCTGATCCTCTTCACCAACATACGCGACTAGGGCGTCCAAAATTGTACGGTTAAAGCGTTCTATTTGCCCGTTAGCCCTCGGACTCGCAACCGCGGTTAGCACGTGTTTAATCTGCCTTTCACGACAGTACCTTTTAAACTCGTGGCAGTCAAAGGCCTTGCCACGGTCGCTGATTATGCGGCTTGGCAATCCGAACGTTTTGATAACTGGTCAAACGTTTTTAAGACTTTAATCGCAACCAGCATCGCGTACCGCCTCAATCCAGATGAAACGCGTGAACGCGTCTATTATAGCGAGAATATACATTTGCCTGATGGGCTTTTACAAAATGGGCGAGGTGGTCCACGTGCACAGTATGGAATGGTATAGATATTTTTTCTATAGGGTGCAATAGTCCTATTTTACGGCCCGTTGGCTTCTTTGCGTACTGGCATGAAATGCAACCACCGACATATTTTTGTACAAATCGTCTCATACCGCTGAACCAATATTTTTCCCTCATGGCGTCATAGGTTTTGTTGTAGTTGGCGTGACCGTTATTGTCATGGAAGGTTTGTATCAATGACCAGCGGTTAGCGCGGTACTACCACTTTATTTTGCACGTTTATTATTCTAAATAATACGTTGTTTTCCAAGGCGTAGTCACGTGATAAACCGTTGATTTTGCCTACAGACGTCTCGTCCTTTAGTTGCTCAATCGTAGCTCGAATTGAGTCGTCATCCTGTTGCATGCTCTCTATTAAATCCTTATTTGTACAACGCATAACGGACTCAACAGGGTTGCGACTCAATGCGTCCACGTGAGCCATGGATTTACCCGCACGATATTCCACGTCGAAATTAAGTCCCTGAACTTCAAGCCACCACCTGGCGATTCGCGGGTTCAAGTCGCGCTTCGACCACGTCCACCGCAGCGCATTGCAATCAGTTACGATTGTAAATTTTAAACCAGTTAAATAAACTCTGAACTTATGTAATGACATAACAACGGCTAACGTTTCTAGTTCGAAACTATGATAACGTTGCTCTGCGGTAGTCGTCTGGCGGCTGGCGTAAGCGACTGGTTGCCATACACCATTTGGTGGCTTTTGAAGCAGAATACCACCAAGACCAATTTTGGAGGCATCCCTCGGATCATTCGGTGCAACTTTACCACACATGATTTTGTTTAAAGTTTTACAGTCTCTTGTTCTGAGAGGAGGCCTGTGCCCAGCAGTGGGACGTATATAGGCTGGGATGATGATGATGATGATATATAAAAAATCTTGTCACTAAATCTAAAATAAACCTTTTCAGATCACTTTTGTGCTCGTCACAACCCTCCAAATCTCTCAAGTCAATCAAGATTGTTATAACCATTTTACAATATTCTTTAATATTGTTCTTTCTAGATATTTTTTAAAACTTCGGCTATGACGTCTTGCATTTCGGATATAATTTTTAAGTTTTCAATTGGACTTAAAGGCCTTTGTTCGCACGACGTTAATTTTTGAACCGACGAGCCTGTAATAATAAATGATTAAAATTAGTTTTAGGTGTGGAATAAAAAAAAATTATATCCTTAGGTTATTAAAAACTTACCGGTATTTTCTTTATCCAGATCTGAATGTGTAGTATTAGAACTCTGTTCTCCTTCTTTTTCTTGAAAAAAGTTTGATGTGACCTTTTTCGGAAAAAAGACTGTAATCATCTGAAAAAAAAGGAAAACAAAGATTTAATTTTAGGATCAAACAATTACATCGAATAGTTAAAAAAAAATATGTGCGATTGTTATACTTAGTACCTTTGAAGTTGAAGGTTTATGCTGGTAAATTTTGAATTATTCTTTGTTTTCAACTGCCGTAAATTTGTGAGCTGAAAAGCCTGAAAAAGAAAGATTTATACAATGACAACTGCTAACAGATTTTGATAATTTGAATTTACAACTATACTAATTTTTATTGAAAGGGTTTGTTTACGTGATTGTGTAGATTATTACAAGCTTTTATTTAATTGATTTTTGTTTAGTTAGTAAGGTTTAGTTTAGGTCAAAATCTTGCAAAGTTGAATTTCCCCTTAATTTTCAGATACTCTTGAAATTTGGTATGGATATGTAGGTTGGATGACTTGGATGACTATGGAAGTGCAGTTAGCAAAAAAACACTGCTCTACATTATAGTGGGTTTAAATCTTTAAAAAAAATTACCTGGCATGTGAAAGTTTGGTGTTGCAATATTGCTTATTTATTGAAACGGCAGCAAAAATCTTTCTTCAAAATGAGCATGGCAAACACGACGATATTTGTAGATATACTCATTCTTCAACTTCAGTATATCACCTCCAACAGCATAAACCCATGTTCTAAAGCGCTCCGAGTCGGTCACTGGGTTTGGAAATCCATGCAAGGTTTTGTGTGAACCTGTTAAAAGATACTTGTTTCATGAAATGCTACAAGACAAATCCAAATATGGAAATATTGAGATAACAGTCCAGTTGGATTTCCATGGCACACACACGGTGTCCATAGATAAAGTAACCACTAACTAGTGGTGGTTAGTGTTAACTAACCACTATGATATTCGGTAGTCAATACCATAGTATACCTTGTTTACTGTAATGGTTGGCGTGAGTGGCTGCTACAAAAATACAGCTGTCTCGTTCCAATGCTGTTTTCGGTAGGAGATAATCATCTCTTTCCGGCGGCCACTTACGCAAACCAATACTCATTCATCATCATCATTTATTGCGACCATGTTCATATTATACAATTCAGGTGTTAAATTAATTAATGTTAGTAGGTACATACATGTTACCCTGGCAGGGTATTGCAAACATAGAAACAGAGTAAACAAGGAAAGTGGTAAAGTAGTAAACAAGGTATACTCCATTGCTCAAAGACGTTGGGCTTATTCAGTTTCTGATTGGAGATCTCTGCATAATCAAGTCGCGCCACAACTAAATTTTAAGGCATTTGCAACAACAGGCACATTTATATTCCCTGTCCATCTTCAATCATATTCAATGAAATAAATTCAATTTTATCCACTCTCCCTAAACCAAACATCATTCATGGGGTTGTGCGAATTCAAACCATTTTGGTAAAATTTTAATAGACATTCTAGATAACCACAACCTTTGTTTTATAAATAATGGTAGCCCAACGCGTCGAACCGAGCCAAATGTTGCTGTGAGTGCAGTTGCTATTACTACCCCGACTTTAGCGGCCTCTCTTTCATGGGATGTCCTCTCATCAACTTTTCGCAGCGACCATTTCCCAATAGTCATATCTATTCCAAACAACTCTTCTTTCAATATACAAAAACGGTGCCCGCGTACTCCTCGTTTAAGACATATTCTACACATACATGCTAACTGGGGCCAATTTAGCATAGAAGTGGAGCAAAGAATTTCTTCCCTACCCAATGTTGTTCCGGGAAATGAGGTTAAGTGTGCTGAGGATTTTGCTAAATCATTAACCGACACCGCGAATATAGTTTTCCCGGTTAAAAGCACTAGATCAGAAAAACTGCCTTCCCCGCCCTGGTGGGATAGTGAATGCACATCAGCAATAAAATTCCGCAAAAAAGCTGAATTAATTTATGCTACAGATATAACATTTGACAACCTTTCAAATCTGCCAGTACAAAGAAGCTTCTTAAAAAGAAAAAAATTCAGGGCTGAAGGAACAATACAATACAATACAAATATTCTTTATTGCACACCATAAAGCAGTAAAAAAACTTATAATATAAACACTTAGATTCACGGTAGACAATAGGCGGTCTTACCGCTTAAAAGCGATCTCTTCCAGACAACCATTTGGGTACAAGAAATTATATATGTACTTCCATCTCGCCACAAACTAGTTCAACTGAGGTTTGGCGGAAGATAAAACGATTTAGATCAGCCTTTAGTGACACTAATATCTCTTCACTATCACCGTCTTTGACGGATACATTTTTAGACCAGCTAGCGCCAGCTTCAGTTCCTCAGGAAATTATCGTAAATCAATTTACATTTTGCCCTTCAGTTGATAATTTTCCATCTGCTCCAAGTATTGAGTCTCCATTTTCTTTAATAGAACTTAAGGTATAACGTGGTCTTAATGACTCTTCACCTGGGAAAGACGGAATTCCTTATTCCTTCTTGTGCAATCTTAGTGATAGCGCATTGTCATATTTTTTTAAACATTATAAATACCATTCTGCTCACTGGTAACGTTCCTCCGTCATGGAAAATTCAAATAATTTTACCAATATTAAAATCTAATAAATCCCCAACAGAAGCTTCTTCGCACCGCGCTATAGCTTAATCTTCTGTGCTCCTTAAACTGGCGGAACATTTAGTGAAGAATCGTTTAGAATGGTATTTGGAATCCAACGGACTATTAGCTAGTAGCCAATTTGGATTTCGAAGAGGTAAAAGCACGATGGATAGCTTATCCATATTCACGACAGATATAAGATCAGCACTTTCACTTAAACATAACACTATTTCTGTTTTCCTTTATGTTTCTTCTGCATATGATAATGTTCTTTTAACTAACTAAAAACTCAACAAACTCAAAGTTCCTATTTGTTTATCTAACTTCATTATTAGCATCCTTTCCGAAAGTTTTATTACCGTTTCTGCAGGCTCTTTAGAACTAAGCAGGGTTGTTTGGAAGGGATTACCTCAAGGTTCGGTTTTAACTAGTTCTAACCGAACTTGTATATTGCCATAAAAAAAAAAACATTTTGACAAGTGACAGCTGTCATAAAGGTTGTTACCTAAACACCTATTTATCCTTATTCATTTAGGGGCTGTTTCACCACTTTTCTTAAAGTTCGGATTAGCTTAACCAGTGAATAAACTAAGTGCTGGCTAAATCTGTCAGTTAGTGTTTTTTCTGTTTCACCACTCCGGTCCCTTGTAAACTAAGTACTACCTAACTAATTTTCAGTTTAACAGGGAGTCGGAACGGCAACGTTGCATTTACGACCGCGCGTTCCTGTTCGCGCAGTTTCGTTCAAAGATTCGCTTGTTAAAGTAGATGAAATCTTAAACGTAGTTATAAGTTTGTATATCGTATTTTCTTTCATGTTTAGGCTAAGGTAGTTAAGTAAGTTGATTGTTATTTACACGTAGTTCATAGTTGTCTTTATTATTCTGATTAGTTGAAGTTTTGTTTTTGGTTTATTTATATGATG
Source organism: Choristoneura fumiferana (assembly GCF_025370935.1). Taxonomy (NCBI): domain Eukaryota; kingdom Metazoa; phylum Arthropoda; class Insecta; order Lepidoptera; family Tortricidae; genus Choristoneura; species Choristoneura fumiferana. Next base: position 8,618,305 of record NC_133495.1, read on the forward strand.
ATTTATTGAATGTTTAATGTGTACGTGTTTATAATGAATAAAATTGCAATTTACCTGTTTTACTTCCGGGTCGCGGTTAAAGGAAACACCAGTTTGGTAGACAGATTTATTCCGACTGACACCTAACGTCACAACTTACATTTTCTATATACCTACATATATAACACCTCCACCCTTAATCTGTGGGTACTTTTCTTTAGATATTTAAATACCATCTTAAATCTAAACCTTATTTATTACAGCTGATTTCTACCACCACATTTAATGTACGTACACTAAGACTTATATACAATACAATACTTATTAAATACTAGTTACAATGGAAAAATACATCTTCAAACCCATATCTACGGGGGGGTTTCCGAATCCTAGCCGCCACAGGCGCCCCGCCCGGAGAAGTTTCGTTCCCAGTAAATGGGTTTTGGTCCAGCGATGGACCTGCGGTCATTACGTGAGGAGTCACTGTGTGCGCGGGCGAGGGTGGGCGCGCATCGGCCACCGCAATATCCGAGCCACGGTCAGCCTCGACCCCCTCGCTAACGCCAGGCCCGGCCGCCCCCGCTAACCCTGGTTCCATCTGGGCCTTTGGCTCGTCACTACCAGGAAATATAAGTGAATAACGCTTGGTTTTTATTTTATCCCCTTCATTTTGCATTGTTGGCCTACACTTTAACTGGTCTATATGCCTATGGATCCCGGTTCCGTTTCTAGATTCCACGTAATAATCGGTATCGCCGCGCCTATATAACACCGTGCCCGGTGTCCACTTGTCGCCGCCGCGGTACTGGCGCACCCACACGGGGTCGCCGGCGCGCAGCTCGCGCTCGATGCCGCCCGCCGCGCGCAGCTGCCGCGCCTGCGCCGCTCGGACTCGATCCGCGCGCTCAGGTTTTAGACAATCCAATCTCACGCGTAAAGAACGTCCCATAAGAAGCTTCGAAGGGCTCTCCCCAGTTGCGCTATGTTCGGTATTTCGATATTGTAAAAGGAATCTCCACAGAGCCGTCTCTGTATCAATGTTATCTTTAAATGCTTTTAAAATTACCGCCTTACAAATTTTGACTGCGCTCTCTGCGGCACCGTTCGAAGCCGGATGGTAAGGTGCCGAAAACACTGGCTCCACGCCGTTAAAAGTCAGAAAAGATTTAAAGTCAGCACTCGAAAACGGAGGCCCGTTATCACTGACTACCTGCTTCGGAATACCGAACCTAGACCACAACTCCCTCAGCACCCGTATTACTGCCTTTGCCGAAGTACCATTCATCTTAATAGCCTCGATCCATTTCGAATAGGCGTCTACTACGACGAGATAGGTCTGTCCGCAGACCGGGCCGAGAAAATCGATGTGTAAGCGCGCCCACGGCCTGTCCGGCCACGCCCACAAGCGCGGCGCATGCGCCGGTGGCGCGGCAGCCGTGGCGGCGCACACGCCGCACGAGCGGCACTGCGCTTCTATGGCCTCGTCGAGCCCCGGCCACCACACGTAGCTACGAGCTAAGCTCTTTGTCTTTATGATACCCATGTGTACTTCATGAAGTTCTTTCAATACCTTCTCCCTGCATGATGCCGGGATTACTACCCTATTGCCCCATAATATGCATCCTAATTCTGTATACAGTTCGTCTTTTCTGTTAAAGTACGGGCCTAACTCTCTAAATTCACATTCCTGAGGCCAACCGTCTCTTATATAACTCAAAATTCTGCTTAAAATAGCATCCGATGCCGTCGCGGATTTTAATTTATTGTAATCTAACAATAGAGCCTCTGCAGCAAAGTGTAAATAAGTCTGTTCCGGTATCTGACCTGCTTCATCTGCCGCTTCATCTTTGTGCGATCTAATCAACCGGGATAAAGCGTCGGCCATATTCTTCTCCGTCGAAACATACTCGATATCGAAATCATATGCGGAAAGTACTATAGCCCAGCGCTGGAGCCGACTCGCGGCCGTAATAGGCACCCCGCTGTTCGGCCCGAAAATAGTAACGAGCGGCTTGTGGTCCGTACGCAGCGTAAACCTACGGCCGAACAAATATTGGTGAAATTTACTAACGGCAAACACTATTGCTAGGGCTTCCTTATGAATCTGACTGTAGTGCAGTTCGTGAGCTGTGAGCGAGCGCGAGGCATAGGCTACGACGCGTTCGCTGCCGTCGGGCGCGCGCTGCGCCAGCACGGCCCCTAGGCCTCGCGACGACGCGTCACACGTCACTATAGACGGCTGTGATATATTAAAATGCACTAGCACTTCAGTGCTTACCAGCAATTTCTTGACCTGTTTAAAAGCTGCCTCATGATGTTTGTCCCAACTCCAACGTACCTCTTTTTTCAGTAACTGGTACAGGGGACTCAAGTACGAACTCAAATTACGTACGAATTTACCATAAAAATTTACCATTCCTAGGAAAGAACGCAATTCGGCTACATTCTGCGGCGAGCTCATTTCTACAATCGGTTTGACTTTATCTGGATCTACCCTCACTCCATCTTTATCAATCTGAAATCCTAAGAACGTAACCCTGTTCGCTAAAAATATGCATTTACTTCTTTTTAATTTTAATCCACAATTCTGTAATCTATTAAACACATCGTTAATAGTTTTTAAATGCGTTTCTAAGTCCACTCCTGTGATTAAAATATCGTCTAAAAAATTTATGACATTTGGAATACCATTTAATAAATGTTGCATCATCTTTTGAAAGATACCCGGACTTGACGACAGCCCATATACTAACCGGTTATATTTAAACAACCCCCGGTGGGTATTAATCACCGTATAACACTTGGAGGCTTCGTCTAATTCGTACTGATTATACGCGTGCGAGAGATCCAACTTTGTAAAATACATGTTATTGCTTAAATTCGTAAACAAGTCTTCAATTTTTGGAACCGGGTATCTATCGACCAGTAACGCTTTATTTAAGGTAATTTTATAATCAGCGCATACCCTTATACCCCCGTCCGCTTTCCTGGCAATGACGAGAGGCGTTGCCCAGTCGGAGTGGTCAACGGGCTCGACCACGCCAGTCGCCAGCATAGCGTCGAGCTCGGCGTCGACGCGCGCCCGCAACGCGTACGGCAGCGGCCGTGCGCGGCAAAATATCGGCTGGGCCCCCTCCCGCACACACAGCGAAGCCTTGCCGCCGGTGTAACGGCCCAAGGCATCCTCGAATAACGGTTTATGTCTGGAAAATAAATCCGAAATCAAGGTCTCCTTGTTTGTTGACAAACTATTGGACATGTCGTGTTTAATGTTATTTACGTTCCAAGGAGGTATTTTGATATCTAGCTCGGTGAGCCACTGACGTCCCAGCAAATTAGTACAACCATTATCAATGACATACAAATCTAATTTTTTCTTTTTATTCCCGTAAATTACATCAACTTCGAGATAACCTAGTGGCCGGATGCTAGAACCATCGTAAAATTTGAGTAGAAGTTGACACGGGTGCATAAAACAAGTATTAAAATAACGCGAGTAGGTATCCCTACTTATACACGATAAGGCCGACCCAGTGTCAACTTCCATCAACAAGGCCTGGTTGTTTACTAAGACAGAAATACACACCGGCTTGTACTGACTCAACGACATCAAGTTTATGGTTGCTTCCTCGTCTCCATCGTTGCCACTCGCGATGCCATAATCCCGATCCACCTCGGCGTCCCGGTCCCGCACCCAGTGCAGGCCGGCCCCGGCAGCGGCGCGAGCGCCCCGGGCGCCCGCGCGCCATGGCCGCGCTCGGTTGGTGAAACCGCGGCCCCCATTGCCGCGGCGTGCTGTGCCCATTACATTGCCCGGACCGCGATATTCACTGGCCCGCATCACTTGTGGGCACATCCTTCGCAAATGCCCCATCAGTTTGCAAACGTCACACACGTACTGGCTAAATTTGCACTCGAATTTTTGATGCCGGGGTCGCCACAGGATTCGCATAACCTGCGGACCGCACCCACCGGTTGCATTTTATGTACACTGAAAAAAATACACTCCAACTAAGTGACATTTTCTCTTAGTTGGTACCAAAATAATTGAAATAATGTTGAAAATGTTTACTAAAGTCAAAAGTGGGTAATTACAACAACAAACTGATCTTGTTCGAATGTGTTGTTTAATTTAATAAAAGTTCTTTATAAAAATGACTTAATTCTTCTTTACCTTTATAAAGGCTCTTTGTAAAATTAATTACCTTATTTTTGTTTGAGTTTACAAAAATCTTGTGTTACATTGACGATTTATGTTTGTTAAGCTAACAAAGCGCGAAGTTGTAATAATTTAACTTAAACTAGAATCAAATAAGATAAGAAGTGTATTCTACAATGTTATTTTTAGTAGCAACAACAAACTAACAATGTTCTAACAATAAATTTTCAAATTTGCTGCAATTAAATAATGCGTTATATTAAACAACGTCTTAGTAGAATCTACAAATTATTGATCATTGTTATAATTCATATATAGCACGTTGCAGTAAGCAGGCTTCTGAGTAGATTTTTATAGTCATATATTTGAATCTGTGAATGACTTGATCGAAACAAGCAAGAGCGAGCCCGCCACGCGCGTCGCGCGTGTCCCCCGCCCCGCCACAGTGTTGCCAGACACCCCACTTTTCCGCTTTATACCGCGCGTTTTTGCCACTGGCCCCGCTATACGCGTTAAGCTAACGCGGATCCGCTTTTTTAAAATATACACGAACAATCTTTAAATGTTACCACTTGCTCGTGGAAAAAGGTGATAAATTCAAAACATCGAACGAACGAAACAGCCGAACGCTAACCGTAAGCCGTAACGGCGCAGCGGAAGCACTCGTTGTACTATTCACACTTGCGCGCTTTGCGATAAAGCCATTTCACTCACACGGTAGCGTATACTTAGAAAACAAAGGTCGGGCAAAATTAACAATAACTGACTACTATTCAGCGTACATCGCTTGTTATATTTTGTTCAATGGATTTCATTTTTAGCATAAACAGATAATGTATGTCTATGTCTATACATTTTAAAGCTTGTAGTTTGTACTAACATTTAAGTAGGTGATGTCAAGCATAAGCGACGTTGCGTTGCGATATTGAAAAAAAATACGAAATATTGAAATCAAATTGATTAGTTCATCATCATCATCCCAGCCTATATACGTCCCACTGCTGGGCACAGGCCTCCTCTCAGAATGAGAGGGCTTGGGCCGTAGTTCCCACGCGGGCCCAGTGCGGATTGGGAACTTCACACACACCATTGAATTGCTTCGCAGGTTTTGTGCAGGTTTCCTCACGATGTTTTCCTTCACCGTAAAGCTCGTGGTAAATTTCAAATGTAATTTCGCACATAAATTCGAAAAACTCAAGAGGTGCGGGCTGGGGTTTGAACCCAGGACCCTCTGCTTGAGAGGCGATACTGCGATAGGTCAAACCACTAGGCCACCACGGCTTTTTGATGATCATTTTGATGAAAAGATGTCGAGGACATTTTTTCATTTGAATAGAAATGAAAATATATTTAAAAATATATATATTGTGATTTTTCTTCGGCTTTTCAACGTAGTAAAAAAACCTATAAACGTATTCCGCAAATCCGCATTTTCATTTAAAAATCCGCGTTTTGAAATCGCAGCTCTCGCTTTTTGTATTCCGGCATCTGGCAACACTGCCCCGCGAGAACGCGGCGCGTTTTGACTTGTTCGTTCATTTCACTTTTCCGTTACCGGGCTGGCGTATGCGGTAATGCGAATTGATTGATTAGATAAATGCTCAACACCGAATAATTGTTAATAGCGCTTACATTTTACATTACCTTTGGATTGGTTTGTATTACTTTGTACATAACTGTACCAAAAAACATGGATGAAGTAGCTGAGCTCCTACAAACGTGGGAGCTTCCTGAACTGATTCCTGTATTTACCGGTAAGTACCTAAACGCTGTTTATTTACTTTAATAGTAATCACTCTGTGTCTAAATATTATTCATTAAAGTTTACCAAACCAGGACCAAACTCTCAAGAGTTGGTAGGTTTAGGTACATTTCATTCCTTTGAAATTATTGTTCGTTTATTTTACTCTCCCTATGTCGTATGAAGGTATAGGAAACCTTTCTGATCGCCTCTAACATGACTTCACAACTGCTAATAATCGTTAATGGTGATTTTCCACCGGCGAGGCGAGACGTGAATTGAAATTTCTATGGCTTTTCGCGCACCCGCCGCGAGTCGCCGCGGGCGCCGTCATACAAATTTCAGTTCTCGTCTCGCCTCGCCGGTGGAAAATCACCTTAATAGCAAGGACCATCGGCCTAACGTACCTTCCTTGATACGAAAGCGCGGATTCAACGCATCTAGGCCCTAGTCTAGGGCCTAGATGCATTGAAAATAATAATATTTATACTAGCCCTTCACTGTCCCACTGCTGGGCAAAGGTCTTTCTTCCCTTTTTCCACTCCACTTTATAAATGTTATGTTTTAAAAAACGCATTATGTATATATTATGTACCTATTCTTATACATTGTTTGATAGAAAAAAATCATTCACTTTTAGAACAGCGGATTACTATACAGGCATTATCAGCCTTGACCCCGGGTGATGTCAAAGATTTGATTCCCCAGGCAGGACCACGGGTCCTATTCACAAGGTGCTGGGATACCTGGAAAAATGAATTTTTGCCAGCGGTCTTAAACAATGTATCATTTTCAGTAAGTTCTTGATATTGCTTAAGTACTTATTTATGGCTTGCTTGATATAATATACTCAGTAGCAAAAAAATTACCCAAATTTTGTTTGGTTTTCATATATTTTGGGACTGGGCTAACTTTTTTGCCGCTGAGTGTACCTAAATTGAATGAGAAATTACTGTAGACACCTATATTCATATTTTGTACTAAGGTGGGTATATAAGGGAATATCTTTTTTTATTATCTAAAATATTTCACCTAAACAAACAGCAGGGAAAAAAAACAGCAATGCTATTTATTACAGTAACACCAAATTGAATGCATTATATCTAGGCTACAGTTAGCTATTCCGCATTTGAAGCTAAAATCAATCAAGGGAATGGATGGTACCTACCTACCTTTATTAAATTAATTAAATTAAAATTAATACATAATAATAATAGTACATATGGTACCTAAATGATTGATTGAATCAAGCGTTACTTTGTGGAGGCCCATATCAATGAACTTCCACCCTTTACCTTGCTACTCCGCAGAAAATGGTAAACTATGTGACACACATTACTTATTTTTCTTCATGTAACACCGCCTCCTCGCCACATAAATCCACATATTATATGACACACAAACTCGCTATCACCACCACCATAGTAATCGCATACGCGTTTCGAACCCTGTACGGGTTCATTGTCATTATCCAAATACACCACCATTCCACACCCAAAGAAATTACATACTTAGGTACTAATCTGTAAGATCATACCTAAATGATTATTTGTTGTCTTCTTTCATTTCTAGGCCTTTGATTTATCAAATATAGAGTTAGACTACTCTGGCCCTGGCCCCAGTGACCCAAAACCTAAAGAGTGTATACTAGTGACACAAAAAGAAAATACTCCCCCGAGTCAAGAAACAGTGCTGGTGTTAGAAACTCAGAGCGGGGTAAGTAATTTATTTTATGTTGGTGGGTTTGATAGATTATAATTAAATTACCTATTTGTATATTGCTGTGCCCTAACAGGGTAAATGTTAAACCTTCATATTTTAAGATCTTCATCACAACATTTAATGCAGTAAAAACTTTAAGTTTGCATGTAAAATTGTGTTGAATTCTTAATTGCATATTCAAATTATATTAATATATTAAAGCCATGGTGGCTTAGTGGTTTGACCTATTGCCTCTCAAGCAGAGGATCATGGGTTCAAACTCAAACCACGACTCGCACTTCTGTGTCTTTCGAAATTCATGTGCAAAATTTTCATTCTAAATTTACCACAAGCTTTACGGTGAAAGAAAACATCATGAGGAAACCTGTACACACCTGCCAAGCAATTTAATGGTATGTGTGCAGTTGCCAATCCGCACTGGGCCCGCGTGGGATCTATGGCCCAAGCCCCAAGGCCCGAGTAGCTGATAGGAGATTTGTGCCCAGTAGAGGGACGTATATAGGCTCGGATGATGATGATTATATTGTTATTTAATACACCACTTTAACACAACCTTACAATACAGTGCTATAAATAATATATTATATTGTTTAAAGCATTGTATATAGCTTCCACTATCTATTTTAATTTTTAAACTCATTTTTTGTCTGTCCCCAATGCTCCTCTCATCCACTCAAAGGTTGACTGGTAGAGATCCCTTAAAGGGATAAGTTCGCCTTTGTATATAGGTATCTCAATGTTGACAATTGTGCTTGTTTACTTATTTTGTACAATAAAGAGTTTAACCGACTTCAAAAAAGGAGGAGGTTTATACACATACATAAATGTAAATAGAAACATACAATTACATACATAATGAACTATACTAATATAATATACATACATACATAATAATTACTACCTACCTGATAATTTACCTACTTAAGTACCCTTCTTACTTATTTTTATTTATTATTACAAGCTTTTATTTATAAAGTTTTACCTGTCCCGTTGTCTGTCTGTCTGATGGTAATCATAATCAAATCTTGCAAGTTAAATCGACCGACTTCCAGTGGTTAGATTGACTTGAAATTTGGTATACTTATGTAAATTGCGTGACAATACAATAATCTGGTAGTTCAGCCAGGATCGTCTCCACAGGACTGAACTCTTCAACGGTTAATGACATCGACTTGAAACTTGGTATGCAAATGTAGTTTGGGTGACAATGTACAGTCAGCAAAAAAAGCTTGTATTAAAAATTTAATTTTTACCAAAAACTTATTCAAGAAAATTGTAATTTGTAATCAATCATTATTATAATTTAAAATTAAATAGTTAAATTTTGCTTTTTTCTGGTAATCGTTAGTCGTTAAATTTTGCTTTTATTTCCTGTAATCTTTCTATAAACTTATCACACAGAATAATTTCAGATTTGCGCAGGGCGTAATATTGATTGTTCTTCCAATTTAAATGCACCAATTAGGTACAATATTTACTAGCTTTTATTTAGTTTCACCTGTCCGTTGTCTGTCTGTTTATAATCAAATCTTGCAAGTTAAATCCGACGAACTTTCAGTAATTGGATTGACTTGAAATTTGGTATACTTATGTAAATTGCTTGACAATACAATAATCTGGTAGTTCAGTCTTCGCAGGACGGAACTCTTCAAAGGTTAATGGCATCAACTTGAAATTTGGTATGCAAATTTAGTTTGGGTGGCAATACAAGTACAGTCCGCAGAACAAGCTTGTACTTATTAAAAATGAAATTTTTACCAAAAACTTATTTTCTATTTTCCTTTTCAGCAACTGGAAAAATTGCTCAATGATTCACTGGAGACAAGTTCTTTATTGATATATAAAGGTGGCTCTTTGGACGGCGACACAACTAGAAATTTGCTGGCGTCCGTCATTGCAGAGGAAATATTAAATAATAATAGAAATTCCCCAATAGTGGGACCAATATATTTTAAGTGGGCTAAGCAGATTATCGAACTCTTTCCGGGGGAAGAACCACTACCTACTATATCCCCGCGAGTACAACAGCAACGGGCGTTGTTTTACAAGCTCGGGGGAAACTCGTACATCAGGTATAAGTACACACAGACTCACACCACATGACCGCACCCACATATACACGCATACATCGCACAAGACGCACGCACAGATACATACACAAACAGACAACCCACACGTGTAATCTTAACTTTGTAAGTTTTCATTTATTCAGTTTCTTTTTTTTTTTAGGTTTTGAACAAAAGGAGGCGCTTTCAGCAGCTGGGGTCCTTGGCCACAAAAAAGAGGACCAGGGTGGAAAGCCCTGGATCGTCATATCCAAGAAGCCCGAGGCCACTGCCTGACAGCCTTAATGACACACAAGACACCCAAGACACACAAGCTAATATCGAAGAAATTCTAGTATGGCTTCAAAATTCATCCGAACCATGGGGCCTTGTGGAAACAAAATGGCAACAAACTGCAAGCAACGCGTTCTCAACTTGCACGACTTACAAAAATATCAAACAATAGAAAGCTATTTTAACTGTTACCCAGCCTTAAAAAAAACCCCATGGTTACACTCTGGTAAGTATTCTAAGGTTTTCAAAAAATACACAAAACACATTTCTTAAAGGCAAATTGCCTCAGATCCTTAGGACCGGTCCAGTTGTTCGTGTCGTTAGTGACGAATCTGCCGATAATCAATTCATACAGTCACGTTTACAATTATTGCAAAATAAGTCCCTTGTACAAGTTACTTGGGCCACTGTGTGTACTACACGTTATGTTAAAGGTATCATCTTAATTTATGATACAATTTCTAATAATTCACTGCCCGTGTTCTTTAAAGTGGAAAATGTCTACTTGTATGATTCAAATGACTTGATTGTTATGGGAATATTAATGAGTACTTTGTCTTTTGATGAGCATTTTTTTGCATATGAAGTTGCAGAAACAGAAGTAAAAGAAAATGTTGAAATATCACAAGAATTTAGTGTCTCCTATCCCATGTAACATTAATATTCTCAGTAACGGAAAAAAATATGTAACTTTGCGATGTACGTTATAAAATTGATGTTTTTTTTTGTTTTTTGACTTGATTCCAATAAAGCAATATTTAAAAATTATTATTTATTTTATTACATTATAATCATTGAATATAGCTGATAGGCAATAGATATAAAATTTGACCGTGATTTCTCGCATAGTATACTAAATATTGGCCAATTTAAATAATTTACGTATTTGAGCCTTTGTAAATCTGCAATGCTTTTTTGTATTACAACCAAGTTTAACGCATTCGTTGTCACCTGTCAGAGTCGAACCTTCTTCAGGTGCCGCAAATGCACATGTGCGTTCAAACGCCTGTGAATCTTTGCCAACGGCACTGGACGAGTCACCAAAACGCATTATATGCGTCGGTGGCAGTGAATGCGTTTTAAGTACACATCAAGCTTTGACGCGTTTTGACGCGTGTAGAATGGAGTTTTATTGTAAAGTTGATGTGCATTTGACAGTACACAAAAATACATTGAGATTTTACAAAAGTATTTACATATCTCACTATCACCAATGATGATATAGACTGGATTAGCAATCGCCATAGCTGCGGTCGCGGAATTTTAGTTCGATTATTAAATCTAGATGGCGATGACATTATAGCTCGAGACTTTCGAAGCAAAACAATAAGACTACAGATGTTTTTACTGCATAATAATGCATTTGCAATATTATAAGACATCTGTGGTATTATTGTTTTGCTTTTAAAGCCTCTGGCTATAATGTCAGCGCCATCTAGATTTAATAATCGATCAATTTTTCGCGGTCGTTCTGACTATGGCGATTGCTAATCCAGTCTATGTCATCCTTGTCTCAACTACGTAAATGCTTAAATTGGCCAATAGACTTAGTAAATATGATGATGAATCATGTGTATGTTAAAAATAATCTCAACTGAATCTATCATCTGTCAATAATCACATCAACAAAAATTCTTGGTAAATGCAACAAGTTACCTTGTCTAACTAACCTAGAAATCCAATAGATACAAATAATCACTCAAGTTAAATGAAGTATTTATTTTTTTGATCTCATGAAATTAAGTAGTCATATTGGGTATGATTTCAACTGAAATAAATAACTACCATTGTTCAACTAACCATTATCTTAGTTGATGGGGCCATGGGATCAGTTAAATCTAGAATCGAATTTTGTTAATACAATGAAGGTTCATGGTTGTAGAGGACAAGTTGTGGTTGTCACGACTGTGTGGCTTTTTTAAGGCCAGTATTTAGCTTTTTAAACGCAAATAAGCAACTTAGTTGATTATATTAATAAATTGTTTGATCTAACGAAGCTTAATATTTACATTGAACATAAATTAAGCTGGTTTGACTAAATAATCATTTTTCGACCAATCACTGTCTTAGTTGATGGAACTTAAGGATTAGTTGAATCTATGAACAATCTTTGTCAACATAGTAAGCAACTTAGTTGATTATATTAGTAAATTGTTTTATCTAAAGAAGCTTAATATTTACATTGAACATAAATAAAGTTGGTTTGACTAAATATCATTGTTCGACTAATCACTGTCTTAGTTGATGGAACTTAGGGATTAGTTGAATCTATAAACAATCTTTGTCAATATAATAAAGTTTCATAATTTTACTGCACAAGATCTGAATGAAACTAACTAATCAACCTTTATAAGGCCAGTACAGTAATTTGACAGACGAAACTAAGACAATTTAACAAATTTCTCTTTGCCACAGAAGTCAAGATCTTGACAGGCTCATATGGTATCAAGATGACGATTATAATAAACAAGATATTGTTTGATGTAAACAAATTTTTTTTTCAGTGTACTGTGTTTACAAAGTCGTTCCGCTCGATGCTATTTTTCTTCTCGCCAATCGCATGTGAATCCCGCTCGGCCGCTTCCAAAGTAGTAGCAATCGTAACCGCCTTGTTATAAGATAGATTTTCCTCCGCGAACAATCTCTGCCTAACCAAATCACTATTTACGCCACAAACAAATTGATCCCTCATATTATCATCCAAGGTCGACCCAAAATCACAATACTTAGACGCACTCTTTAGTTCGGCCATAAAATTTGAAACTGATTGTCCGTTATTTTGACGACACTGACGAAATTTGAATCGTTCCGCAACTACCGACGGTTTTGGTTGTAAGTGCTTTCCCATAATATCCATTACTTCGGTGTATTTGCAATCACATGGTTTCCGCGGGCTACAAAGATTCACCATCAACTCGTATGCGGCGTCCCCTATCACACTTATTAACGTCGGCAGTTTTAAGGTGTCGTCCACTTTGTTGACGAGAAAATACATCTCGAGCCGATCACAATATAATTGCCAACTGCCGGTCTCCATATCAAAACAGGCTACACTTCCAACACTTTTGGCCATTTTTCTTCGTAATTAACTGTGAATTAGCTTAATCCTCGTCTGCCAATGTTTTACTTCCGGGTCGCGGTTAAAGGAAACACCAGTTTGGTAGACAGATTTATTCCGACTGACACCTAACGTCACAACTTACATTTTCTATATACCTACATATATCACATACCTTTCGCTCCTACCTTCCTTCCTATTGGCCATAAGCCACGCCCCCATCCTCTCACCTGTACCCTTCCGCACCGCTCGAGCGCGAGGCGTGGCATTAAAACCGCGCACGATCTCCCTTTCTCATTCTCCCGCCATCTACCACGTGACCGCGCTACTGGGCATGCGCGGCGTCACCGTGGAAGCATGGCGCGGACGACCCGACCAAGCCCAGTGTCACCGATGCCAGGCCTTTAGGCATAGCTCGGTGAACTGTCACCACCCGCAGCGCTGCGTCCGCTGCGGAGGAAGCCACGCCGCGCGCGATTGCCCGCGACCGCGTGCAGACCCGCCGACTTGCGCTAATTGCGGAGGACCCCACAGCGCAAATAAGCGTCACGTGCCCGATACCAGAGGGAGGGAGGGCACAGGACGGCGGGAGTCGCGCCAAGAACGCGCGCGCGCATCGAACACCACCACGGCACGACACCCATTGGCGCTACCCAAACGCAGTGGAAACGGCAACGCCCAAACTCCCTCATGGCGGCGGCCAATGACGGAGAGCCCCGCCCACAAAGAGCGTAGAAAACGCGCCAGGAGGAGGAAGACAGCCTCCGCCCCAGAGCCGCGCACGAAGGAGCCGATCACAAGGCACAACCCCGCGCCGCGCCGACAATCGGCCCGCAACCGGAGGTAGCCGCCCCTGCAAAGGGGTGGGCGAAACCGGCAGCGGAAGTCGACGACGGCGGAGCGCGGGTCATCCAGGAGCTGATCCAGGTCCTCCAGGAGCTGCTCCAGGCCTACCAGGAGGGACAGGACCCCGACCCATTATCCTGAGACGGCTGGCCGATCTGTATGAACAGAAGAGACTAGCTCGCTGAGGAAATTGCCCCTGGGAGGCCACACACACCGGACGTGACACCGCAGTGAGGCGCAAGGCCTGCACGCCCCAGCGACCCGGCCATATTTGTGGCGCGTATGAAGCCGCTGAAAGGGGCAACAACCCCGACACAGCATCCCCGCCAGATGATACCACGAACCTTTCTCATTCTACTCACCGATCCCGCACCGTCAACATCTCTGCTCCGCTCCGCTCCTTCGTCAGCAATTTGCACAAGAAGTATTGTTTATTTCGCCGCCAAGTACAGTCCCTCAAATAAATCGTCTAATTCGGTGTGCATTCGAAGCCGGCCTACTATGGCGTACAGACGACGAAACGATGCGATAAATAGGGGTCAAGCGCTTCATCGACTGTACAACCTCGAATCGAAGTTGGACAAAACACCGCTACGAAAGCTGAGTACACCAAACAGATCGAAAATCTCATCAAAAACGGTTATGCCGAAAAAGTCGAGAACACGCCCACTTCGCCGCGAAGCTGTATCTACCGCATTTTGCGGTGGTACATCCTCAGAAGGGCAAGTTGCGCGTTGTTTTTGACGCCGCTGCTAGGACGGGAGGTAAATGCCTCAATGACGCGCTCCTAGCAGGTCCGGATCTACTTCAATCGTGTTTTGGCGTACTAATTAGATTCCGCGAAGGTAGGATAGCGGTCGTAGCCGACATAAAGGAAATGTTCCTTCAGATAAAAAGTTGCCGAGAAGGACCGTGATAGTTTGCGTTTTCTATGGCGGAGAGAAGATCGCACGATAGCACCGCAAGAGTATAGGATGACGTCGCTCATTTTCGGAGCAGCATCATCGCCGTGCATCGCGGTACACGTCAAGAATAGAAACGCGAACGATACAGCGAGCAGTATCCGTTAGTTGCCCGGGCAACAGAGCGCAATTTTTATATGGATGACTATTTAGGAGCATTTGACGACGAAAAGATCGCAAAACAAGTAGTTGACGACATGTACAAAGTTAGGCGCCTCTTTTTAGTGACGCGGATGGGCATCGAACGTACCCAATGTTGTTTAGCGACGTAACGGACATGAGAGGTAGCGATTCAACTACGCTAGGAAAGAACGAGACAGAACGCACGCTTGGTCTTATGTGGAATCACAAACGCGACACGTTGAGTTTTAACGTTAATTTGCGCAACACGCCACCAGAGGTCGTAAGCGGCGAGACTCCGCCCACACAGTGCTTGCATGGATAAAGTCAGGACCCGCGCTCCTATATCGTTTGTCGGCATAGGCTTGCAGAAATTGAGAACCTTACCTCTCCTATAAATTGGCGGTGGGTACCCTCTGCCGAGAATGTCGCGGATGTCGCGACAAAGGGTATCCCCGCATCGTTCAACGCTGAACAAGGAGAAGCCAGTTCCGGCGCCGCTACCCCCCTCCGGGGAAGAGCGAGTAGTCAAGCAGGTACTTGTCGCGTGTAAGCAGGACAGCTATCTGCCAGAAGAAGCGTTTTTCAAGCTATAATAAATTGTTGCGTGCCACCGCCACCGTCCTTCTCGCCGCTGAGGCTTTTAAAGCCAAGATACTCAATCAGAAAATGATATTGCCGAAATACTATTGATTCAACGAAGCCAGCGCAATTCATTCAACGAGGAGATGAAACGGATAGAGGCTGGGCGGCCGGCACAGAATGGCTCTACAATTGGCTAAGTAAAGTTTTTTGAAGAGGTGCTAAATATATTTTTCTTCGATAGTCGACGTCTTAATAATCGAGGAACTGCAGCTCTTTTATTTTTATTTCCTCTTATTAATTAGAAATATTTTTTTAAGTGGTCGATATGACGTTTTGTGAGATTGAAATTGCAGAACCGTTGAGGGCTCAGTACTTAGTAGAAACACTAAAAAAAAAAACGAAGTCAACTGTCACTGCTGTCACTGTCAAGTAGAATCTAACCTAAAACCGTTTATTTACTTTGCGATTTGGTGCGATCAGTGTTTTTTGGATAATTTTTAAAGACCTCTCAGCACAAACTCAGTACTTTAAAATTTGCCGCATTTCTCCACGACCTTTGCATGATAATTGGACCACGATTGGATAGTTTCGAAGACTATTTTGGCTCTGCTTCTTCGACAACGCTGTCTTGCAGTCTCGACGATACGTGGCTTGACTTTTGGACCATATTTTCTATTTAGCGGCTTCAGTTTTCAATACGAAATGAGTGAATTTGTGCGAGCAGATTCAAGGAACTTGCCACACATGGCTATGAGTCTAGAATATTTGACACCAGTGATAAGTATGCAATGTTGCCGAAATCAAAGGAGATAAAGCACTCTTGTCCGCACCGGTAAAATGGATGAACGTAAGTACAAAAGTATATCAATACAGTTTCTTGTCTATTTTTTTACATTACATTTTAGGGCATCAAAAGTTGAATATGTTGCCGGACCAAAGTTGTTTGAGAGCACAGAATAACAAAAACATAATTATTACTATATTGTGACCATTTACTTAGATATCAACTGACAATGTGATTGATGCGACAGGTGATGTTGTTCTGCATTGGCTGGTAAATATTATGATAGAGTAAAATTTCTGTGGTTAGTGAAACATTATATTATAACTAGCTGTTGCCCGCGACTCTGTCTACGAAGAATTCGCTTATTGCTTTCCTGCAAGTACTATGTATTTTTTCAGGATAAAACTGTGAGATAAAAAGTAGCCTATGTTCTTCCTCGGGACTCCAACTACCTACATAATGAATTTCGGCTAAATCAGTTCAGCGGTTGAAGCATGAAAAGTTAACAGATAGACAGACAGAGTTCCTTTCACGTTTATAATATTAAATATAAGTAAGGATTTATAATAATTTTGATCTTTTTTTCAGGTGGATGTAAACACACATTGGTGTTTTTATTTTGGTTGCAAGAAAAAGCCAGTGAAGGAGCATAACCTGTTTTTCCCAAGGACATGCATTTTTCCATAAAAAAAGAGGCATAGAAGTACCACAAAACTCCTCAATGGTTAATGGAAGAGAATAGAATAGATTTAAGATTTAGCACGGAAATGTAATTTTGAACATGACAATCTCTTAATACAGAAATGTATTTTTAGTTGACAATGCAAGTACAGTCGATAAAAAGTACAGTCAGCAAAATTTTTTTCTTAATAATATCATTTTTGGTTTTTATTTGTGTAAGCTTTTATTTTTCCTCACAATACTTTTTGTTGACTATACTTGTCTTGCATTGTCATCTAATCTGTAATCAGTATAAGTACTGCTAAAATCTGCTTAAATTTGTATTCTCATTTTGGTTTATAATTATAATACATACATACTCGTACATTGCAAGTCGAATAAAATCTTGTAAAATATGTTTCTTTTCACTTATGATTTACATCATCAAATAACGAAAAAATGTGCAGAATTTGTAACATTGCTCACAGAGATTTTGATTAGGTTCGATTCCCGGTCATGTATGTATTAGAGTCAGACAAAATAAAACGGTTGAATGCCATATATATCCATACTAATATTATAAATGCGAAAGTGTATGTGTTTGTATGTTTCTCCGTCTTTCACGTCGCATTGGAGCGACGGATCGACGTGATTTTGGCATAGAGATTGTTTATGGGCCACAGAGTGATATAGGCTACTTTTTATCCGGAAAAATAAACAGTTCCCGAGAGAACAGCGCGGAACAACCGAATTCCACGCGGGCGAAGCCGCGGGCAAAAGCTAGTATATATACACACATCCAGTTCAACTGGTAGAACAAACAATACAATCTAGGGTCACTGTCACAAGTACAAGTACTAAAAATACAAGTAAATCACCACGGTTTTGTTATAACTTATGATCAATGGTACGCATATTGTTTACACATATAACACACAAGTTAATCAAACCATGGTTGCTTAGGAAATGAAAAGTTTAATATGATTGACAGCCCTTTTATAGCCTGCCGGAAAAATCTTTACAGCGCGATTCAGCTTTTCCTTGAGACGAGATAGTGACATCTTTTGATGCAAAAAAACTAAAATCCCGGTTTAACACATAGTGACCTATAATATTTGTGTTATATTTCCTTGTATTTCTTAGTAGTACTTCTAATGCCTTTATGGGGATGGCACAATATTTAATACGACTTGTTTTTAAATTACCCTTTGCCAGGAATATTATATACATGTTCCAATAAATCAGGTCTTTTGAGACATATGTTTATGCTAAATGTTTTTATGATAATTTGTGTATTTATGAAATAAAAACAATATAAATTATTGCATTTTTATTATATTACTCTGCAAATTAACTAAAACCATCTAAAACACATGCAATGCGTTTAGCTTATGCTAAACGTTTTTATGATAATTTGTACATTTATGAAATAAATAAAACATAAATTATTGCATTTTTATTATATTACTCTGCAAATTAACTAAAACTATCTAAAACACATGCAATAAGACAGCTTTGTCTACATAATTTTATGTGGTTATGGTTAATAACAGAGACGCTTCAAAAATACGGATTCTTTTAATCTTCAAATCACGCATTTCACATGTAACCTCAAGGTCGCTATGACTTTATATGGAATCACCCCTTTTTAGTAGCCACACAAAGCCACTTCATTCTGTAAATGATTTAGCAGAAAACTCTTCCTTCAATACACTTTGAAATAAAGAATATAAACCCATTTGTGCATAAATATTTTAATGTATAGCATGACTCTTACTGAGACCATGTCCTTTTTATTGTTTGGTAAAAAAACACGATATCTCTCCCTTCTGTTATGTTCTCCTTTGCTGTGTTTGATGTTGAAGGGCTAGAGGGTTCGTATAATCATGTTGTTGATGAGCAACTTGCAGTGGAAGATGAAGCTGACTTGCACCAAGTCGCTTGTAAAGACTAGGATGCATAAATACGCAGAATTCTGAAAATCTCGTCTGTATTTCATAGACCAACGTACAAAGCATTAGAGAACATTTCTGTAATGCTCCATTTCAACTCGAATACTGTCGGAGTCGTCTGAATCCATTGTAGGGATACTGTGATTCGAATTTACTCGTAAGGCAGTCCAAATATCAAGCCAAGTGTCGTCGAGACTGCAAGATAGCGTTGTCGAAGAAGCAGAGCCAAAATAGTCGTCGAAACTATCCAATCGTGGTCCAATTATCATGCAAAGGTCGTGGAGAAATGCGGCAAATTTTAAAGTACTGAGTTTGTGCTGAGAGGTCTTTAAAAATTATCCAAAAAACACTGATCGCACGCACCAAATCGCAAAGTAAATAAAACGGTTTTAGGTTAGATTCTACTTGACAGTGACAGCAGTGACAGTTGACTTCGTTTTTTTTTTTACTGTTTCTACTAAGTACTAAGCCCTCAACGGTTCTGCAATTTCAATCTCACAAACGTCATATCGACCACTTAAAAAAATATTTCTAATTAATAAGAGGAAATAAAAATAAAAGAGCTGCAGTTCCTCGATTATTAAGACGTCGACTATCGAAAAAAAATATAATTAGCGCCTCTCCAAAAAACTTTACTTAGCCAATTAGAAAGCTGGCCGTAGAAATGAAAAATGGCATCATATACTTGAATAGTCGTTTCAAAGAGGAACGAAATAGATTGCCAGTATCGCACGCAAAAGAAAGATTGACCAAGCTGATTATCCACCATATGCACGCGACCATGAATCACGGCAACCACCACATAGTCATGAACGAGTTGCAGCAACGATATTACATTGTGGGTTGCGCGGCGCGCTGCGATACATAAGCAATAAATGTCAATGGTCTGAGCCTATAAGGGGTAACCAACAA
>NC_133495.1:8638157-8639372 GCF_025370935.1 Choristoneura fumiferana
CGTAGTAGCCCCTCTGTTACTGCATGATTATTTGGTACAAGTACCGCACCAAGCGCAATCTCAGCGCACTGCACTGGCCGGGCCACTGATTTATACACACTCCTCAGTCCTCTATTTATCATATGGAATAGGGCGGACCCTCCCAAATTACTTGTGCCTTTTCCAGAAGAAAACGATGACCCGTCACGGTGGGCCGAGACAGAGGGTATTTCTGTCGTATTTGCGTGCAAAATTGAATGAGATTAATAAACTGTGTTGCCAGGTTTTTGTTTAGGCGGCAATGTATGTTTTTTTCCTAGTCACAGCAGGGCTAACTACTACGAAACTCGAAGTTCGTGTCGTGCGGTCTCTGACACTTATACTATTTAATACGAGAGCGAGAGGGACGGTACCGTAACTGCTTCAACTTTGCCCTCTGGCCCCAACATTGCCTGATTCGATTTAGAGTCGATAACTTACCCTTTAGGTTTTTAACTTTTTGTCTCCCCGTAATAATAATTCCTGTGTAGATAAAAGTTTAAAACCTATAAGAGTCCTAAGTTATCGACTCTAAATCAACTCAGGCAATGTTGGGGCCAGAGGGCAAAGTTGAAGCAGTTTACGGTACGATACGAACTTCGAGTTTCGAGTTTCGTAGTAGCCTAGTAGATCCCTATTGCTTATGGAATCGAAGCGACCCTCGGTACCGCTCTGCTTTCAGAGCAGGACTGTGCGTGAGAGCTAACTTTGGGCGACAAGCATAGTTAGGTAAGCTTAATGAAAGCTTATCATATAATATATGCTCGGCGCCGATCGTAAAATTTGCCAGATCACGAAAATTCTAGGCATATCGTGATGGCGCCATTTCATGAATTGGCTAAGGGACATCCGCCATATCGTTCAAAACTCACCGTTTAACGATTTTCTAGTGCCGTTTAGGCAGATCATGAAATACCTAGGGATATCATAATTTTATGATTCCAGTTTAGGCATCATAAATTCCTAGGCATATTTATATTCATCTTCTTCTCGGCATATCACGATGTGCCCGGTAGAGCTAGGAAATTCGACGAATGGGTTGGTCTAATCGATCTGCCGTATTGTTTCTCAGGCACATCGTGATATGCCTGGCCAACTTTTAGGCATATCATGAAATGGCGCCATTGCACAATGTGCATAGGAATTTCGTGATCTGAAGGATATTACGATCGGCGCCGACATATACATATACAGCGT
>NC_133495.1:8639751-8657259 GCF_025370935.1 Choristoneura fumiferana
GGGTACGTATTTATTGCATGACATCTAATGATTCTGATCCTATTTATGTAAAGAAGTTTTGTGATATTATATGTGATAATTTATGCCAAAATTAAAAGTGTTCCAAAATCAGTGTAAAAACAAATATATAAATATCTGAATTAGATTTTATTTTTTGTATAAATTGTTTTTTTATTATTAGGTATTGATTTATTTGATTTGTAATGTTTTTGTATTAATAAATATTTATTATTAATATTATTATTTAATGTTAAGTAAGAATATGGATATTCTCTGAATGATTTTTTGTAATAAATTATGAACCTATAATACAAGTTGCAGTAGTTTTTCTTAATTAAACTAATTCGTATTTATTCATTCACACAATACTTTACTATTCTGGTCTCCAGCCATTCTCCAAGTTAAGGCAGCTGTCTCACTAGCCGGCGAGGAAACGATCGGCTATAGACTACTTTCTCGCTCAAGAACGAACAAAAAGATATAAGATCCTGTGCGAGTAAAAGAGACACATATATTAATAGTTGATCGCTGGCGGTTCACACTGCCGGCGAGAACTCGCTCTTACATCTTTTGTCGCAGCGACAAGAGCTATAAAACTCTCTGCTATAAAACTAGCTCAGCGATACTCGCTCAGCGCTGTTAGCTTGGCAGCCGCCCGGCTCGAGCGAGTGGAGCGAATAATCGCCCGTCGTGCTCGAACACTCGCTTTTCACTGCTCGCCCACTCGTTTCTAGTTACTCGCTCTGCTCGCTTCTCGCTCATCGTCGGCGGTGGGACAAGTGCCTCAACTAGGTGTTTTAAAAATAAAACAGAATATTTCTCTGCTCCCGCTGTCGGTGTGATGTTGTTAATATAGGCCCGCCGCACTATCTACCCGACTCGTTCACGACCAGCTCCCAACCTACTGCTGTCCTGTGTGTATTTTGCGGTGTACACTATTTTAAAATAAGTCCTATTTGCATTTATTTTTTCATTTTAAACGTCCCTAACTCTTCACCGGCGAAGCCCATCGTCTTCCCTCCTTGATCCGTTGCGCAAACGTGTCTTCGATGACATAAGGGTTCAAACCCTTTGTCTCAGGCAGGAGATAGTGAGTCAGAAGTGTGGTAGAGAATGCACAAGCGGCAAAGACGAAGAAGACGACATCCAGGCCGATCAGTTCGACTGCTGGCACGAAGGCGAGGAGAAGGATGAAGTTGACTATGTAGAGCCAGAGCATTGTGATGGACTGGGCAAAGCCTTTGACCTGGAACATCGGAGTTTATAGTGACGATGGAATATGTACTAGTTATCAGATAACTAGTCCGCTATGGTTTAAACGGTTTTACTATAAGAATATTAGGACATTATAATGGATATAGGCCAAAATATCCATGCAATTATTTCTTCAGTCTACTCGTGATCATGACGCTAGTCTTCTTCTATATAAGTCGCTACACTATTGACAGAGTGCTCGGCGAGGTCGTCGGGTGACAAACAGTAGTAGTATACCTTCATGACCATTTTCTGGGAAATAGTGTGGTAGCTTCCCTTTACCTTCCACACCTCAGTGCTGAGTTTGTAGTTGACGGGTGAGACTATAAATTTACCGGACGTACAATACGACATGATATTTTGTGTCACGCCCCATAGAAACTCTGTGTCAGTTTGACACAAGTTTGTATGGGTGTGTACACGAAATAACAGGTCGGTATTCCATGTCGGTATTATACGTGCCGGTAAATAGTGTCAGCCTAGTTGACAATTGTTGGCAGATTCGTGTAGGTTTACTCTAAATTTTTTTTTTACTGTGGTCAATTTCAAGTGTAATTTCGTCGTAAACCTTTAGTTGTAAGCTTGTGAGGCTTTAGGTTAATCTATATGCTACCACGACTTTTTATTCATTACATATTTACTATTGCACATCGATAAGCTACTGAAGGTGAATAGATCTCTAATAATAATAGATTCACCTCAGGCACAAAAACTTCAGCCAGCAGTACGTAAGGTATCATGCCGCCTCCTAGGTTGAAGACGAAAGAGAAGACCAGGATGAAAGTCGGCCCCAGCCACTCTGGACCCCAAGCCCATCGCACCAGGGTCCCAAGCGCCAGCATGCAGATGCCGTTGATGGCCGCCGCTGACATTAGGAGGATCTAAAAGATTTCAGAAAGACTTGAGACACTGCACATTATATAAAGTGCTGGTCAAAATACAAAATGATGATTTCTCTTTAGTTTCTTTTATCCCTTTCAGCACAGATGAGAACGATCGTGCGTTCAACTTAAAAAATATATTTTTATAACATAAATTCCTTTTTCCCGCCGCAAACCGGCACCGATCGATCGTGCGTTCGATTATTATTTTAAAAAAATAGTGACAGCGATGTTCGGGCTCAGTTACTGTGCAGGTCGCGACAAGTATGGACGTGTTCGTGATGGACGCAGAGTACTAAGTAGGTATTTTTTACTTTACGTGTTAATCATTAATGTGTGTTTTAATGTTATTTTATGTTAAATACTCGTTGTAGTTTTTATTCATATTTGTAATCAGAGTGAATCTTTTACGTTTTTAGTTTTTAGTCTGCAGTGAAGTTATAAAGCACGATCGTGGTGGTGAGGACGAACGACGATAAATAAAAATGTATTAAAATATTTTTTATTGTTTAAGGACCTTCAACGTCTGATTTAGTAGTACAATAATTTGCGATGGCAACCTATCTGATTTTGACGAATCGGACCTGGAAGATCAGTTCCTCCAGTATGATAAAGAAGGCGGGGGATCTACCTCTTCAGACGAAGATGTTCAAAATCAGATACTATCTAAGCCCGAATGTAGTCCACACGATTTAACTTCTACCTCAAGCCACGACCGATCTTCTCGTGGTCGTCCATGCAGCCGTGGTCAGAATCAATCGCCATCTATCATTGAAGCACAATCTCGTCAACGTCAGTCTAGATTAACAAGCCTTATTCCGTGAGAAAAAAATAATGTTACGTGATATTTGTAACAGTCTCATTCATACATTGATCAGTATATTGTACGAAAAAAGTTAATTTAAACTTCTTTTTATTTGATTCGCCCATATTTTCAGTTATAATTATCGTACAATTATGACCAATTAGAACACATACTTAAGTTGGATCAAAACGCCTTGACACGATCGTGCGGGGGGGTTTTAAAGGGTAAATAAGGGTGAGATTTATTTTCATATTTTTGCCTCATTAAATATAACCCAAAGGCTAAGGAAAACAGTATAAATAATTACTATTTATAAAAAAAAAATCTTCGTGCTGAAAGGGTTATGGTAGTCGACTTCAAGAAAGTTCTCGCATGTTTTATTTGATTAAACATGAGTAGTGGGTTATGTCATTGACTAAGACGTTAAAAACTGGCAATTATAAAAGAACAACTAGTCCAGCGAGCCATAACAACCACAGCATCATCAGCGTCAGTATCATTTCCAGCCAATATAGGTACTTTCCACTACTAGCCTCAAGTTCCTCTTGGAATGAAAGAGCCTAAGCTGTTAGCTTGAACATGAGCCTTATTGCTGATCGGGAAGTTCACACATGCTATTGAATTCTTTGCAGGTTACGCAAATTTATTCAAAAATATTTCTTACCCGTCTACCAAATAAGTCCGTGAACGCTGCTCCACAAATGCTTCCGACTAAGAAAGAAAAAAACCCAGAAAAACCGCGCACAAGTCAGTCAGAGAGGGCGTGGCTTTAAGAACAGCGGACCACCATACACTTGAACTGCTATGACTCCCGTTAATATAGACTGCGTCATCAGGGCGGCTACCACGAAGAAAGAACCAACGCGCCGCCGGCCGATATGCCTGTAAGAACACTTTATGGTTATGGCATCCTGGTACTGACTTTTGTACAGCGTGTGTACTTACGGAAATATTGCATTGATGTTACTTTGGCAGCAGGAACAAACTCAGTCTCAGCAAGGTTTTGTTTGCTTGATCTCGAAGAAGATGGTTCTGGAAAAAATAGTCCATGCGAGTTTGGACTCGCACACTGGGTGTTACAAAATTCTAGGTAAGTAGATATCTATGAATGTTTGTGTTGAGCTCCTAAACAAAGTTTATACAGTGGGCACCGGGTCTTATAATTTAAGTCAAATTTTAAGTCAATCTGACCACTGGAAGTTAATCAATGGTAGTAGTAGTTAGTAGGTTGGCAACGCATCTGCAATCCCCCTGGTTTTGCAGGTGTCTATGGGCGGTGGTGATCTTTTACCGTCAGGAGACCCACGTGTCGTTTGCCATCCAGTAGAATAAAAAAAATCGGTTGCAAAATTCACCCCTACACATACATACACATAATTATGTTATTTACGGTCAAGGCTCATGAATACCACCAGGGAACCTTTTCAAAGGAAAGTCAGAGACGTTCATTATTGAGGAGTCCTGGTGCTTCACCACCCGTTTTACCATATGCATTACGAGGAGCATAAATTAATAATAATAATAATTTATTCATAAACCATTGCGTGTTACAGTTAATTGTGGCTGGAGCCTCTTTTTAGGTAAGAATATACCTGTAATAAGAGCCTCCGCTCTTCCTTAAAAGTAGGTACAATTGCAACTAGTATCTAAACAAGCGAATTGAATTTATTAACAAATTAAATAGTTAACATGTAAAAAAAAAAAAATTACACATCAAATATTATGAAAATTAATTCAAAGCATTAGAAGTACTTTTTGTGTGTGTGTGTGTGTGTGTGTGTGTGTGTGCGTGTGTGTGTGTGCGCGTGTGTTGTGTGCGTGTGTGTGTGTGTGTGTATGGGTTGCTTGGCAACTGTGTTAAAGTAATTAAAATTAAACCCGTGAAACACTACCTACCTACCTAATTGAAGACATATTCCTAGAGGAACGCAAAAAAAATGTTCCAAATCGGTTGATAAATGACGGAGTTATGAGGTAACAAACATAAAAACGAAAAAAAAAACAACCGAATTGATAACCTTTTTTGAAGTCGGTTAAAAATTCAGGAGTTGTCAATATCGTAGTGTATGCTTACCGCAACAGAAACACACGTCAGTATCCCACTATACCGCCTCCCGATCTTGTCCACAATGACGCCTCCGAAAGGTGAAGTCACAATGCTTGAGATGAGGGGCAGGCTGCCTGTGAGGGCTTCTCCCATCAAGGTGATGGGCGCCGAGAGGGGGGTGCTCGAGCTCCGAAGGATGATGATGGCGTACGAGGGCCACACGAAGCCAGAGCCGAGGAGGAACTTGGGGAAGGACACTGGAAATCAGTAAAATGTATTCAAAAATTCATCACTCACGAACAGAGGCCACGTTGGAATGTCGAGACAAAAAGGAGCCTATGTGTTATTTCAGACGTCCAGCTATCTACATTACCGTAAGGCCGGGGTACTTTGGCCCTGAAGAGTAACTTTGGCCCTTGGGTTTAACTCGGTCCTTTTATTATTGCTTTGAGGATATGGCTCTTTGCCACGTGGTGGTGTTAATTGATCGATCACGTTTTATAGGTATTTTGATTTTACGTCTTTATGTAGAAATAGAAATAGAAATGTATATTCGCATTTCGCAAATTACATACCTAAACAAAAAATAAACAAGTATAAAGATTCACAGGGCAATGGGTGCTGCTAACGTGCCTTGTATGTTGGAGCCTCCGGGTTTGAGCCGTAGCGACGGCAAGAGGCCTGATGGGCTGACGTTGGTTCCCTGGCGGAGAGGGCGGTGTCTCTTGTGGGATGCAACGTGCGTAAGTACCTTTGCGGCATCACACCTGAGTCACACGTTGAGGGCAGCTGGTTCCGCGGCTGAAAATGCCGCGCGGTCGAAGCGGCTATAATACTCAGCCTTGGAACCGACGTACGACTTTGTGCCATTTGTGGTCGAGACGGCTGGCCCCTGGGGGGTGGACGACAGGTCGTTGGTTTGGGAGTTGGGGCGCAGGATGAGGGACAGAGGAGGTGACCGTTCCGGGTCGTACTTGGTCCAGCGGGTCTCGGTGGCCATACAACGGGGCAATGCCGCTGGGATAATGGGTACGTTTGGGCCAAGTACGATGCGGACGGTTATTGAGTAGGTTTTTATTTTACTTTATTATATTATTATTTTTTTGATTTTTGATGTTTAGATTTTTTTAATGTATAATTGTTTTTTTAGGTGTTATTTATTATTATTTTATTAATTTAGATTTTTATAGTAATATAATGTTGTAATTTTCTCTCTGTGTTAGTCATATCAAATAGATAATTCATTTAGTATAAAGTAAATAGAAGGTATTTGCGAAATCGCGAAACGGTCTCAGCTCAGCATAGTGCTGGGCCGTAGAGGCCAACGCTGGTCTTCCGCTGTGACCGCTTGGCGACTTCACGGAAGGCGATATAAATTCACAAAAACTAAATCAAAATAGAATTTAGATAAAATAATAACAATAATGAAAACAAACAGAACAAAACCAGACAAAAGACACGTGTACAATAATAAATTATAAACAACACAGTAAAGGAGTCGACACACCACTCAACCATCCATAGACCACAGACGTCGATATGCACAATCTATCAATTGTCATGTCATATCTCATCTGTGGCCTATGCCGAATGTCAGTGTCACTGAACAGAACTGTTTATGTGGTTTTCACTGGTTTTAATATGGGACAAAGTAACCCTCCAATGGGTCAAATTACCCCGACCTTACGGTACCGAATTCCATGCAAATCTGTTCAGCCGTTTTAGCGTGAAGCAGTAACAAACGTACACAAATACTCAAATACTACAAAACTCCGCTTATAGGAGGTTGTTACCTAACACGCTCCTCCACGCTACGCTCGTCGTCGCACCTAAAGTTACTATTCAATTAAATGATCAGACTTTAATTTAAAATGCAAGGTCTTGTTAGACAATACCGATTTCGATCAGTCTGTATCTTATAGGTTAGGTTAGGTTAGAGTTTTGTCCAGGCGCGAAGCGCCTTAACTACCCTGAATAGGAGCTCCGTCGACTTGTCTTAAAGTCCTTAATTTTTCAGAATTTAACATGTAAATACAACGTAAATAGACTAGAGATGATGAACCTAGGCATTTATATAGTATGTATTTTGACCATCATGAAAAACGTACTATATGAATTTTAATTGTTATTTCTTTCAACTATTATATATTCTGAACATATACATTGTGAACTTAGTCATTTTAATTGTATGTATTTCGACCAGTATGAAAAACGTGCCTTATGAATTTTGATAAATATTTATTTTAAACATTATATTTTTCAATTTTCGTTATTTCAACTGTATGTACTTCAACCGATATGTATTTTAAATTTATGCATTATAATACGTACCCTTGCTGCATAGAGAAAAGCGTTTGAGAAAGAGACAGGTATACAGATTTTTCAGAAAATCACTTTAAATCCAATTTTCAACCGATTTAAATTTTCTCTTCGCTAAACACTATCTGTATATCTATATTTTCATAATAATATTAAGATATGGCAAAATCAGGAGTTGTCAAATACCGTATTGAATCCACGACCACTGCGACGGCAGGCAATCCTTGACCTCGGCAAAGTGGGCAATTGATTAAACATGTGAGGCTATTCTATACGCGCTTGTTACAACTGTACATGCCGAATAAATAGTAGTTTTTCTCAAATATCCAAGAAAATGTCGTCCTTATCTTCGTAATCATAGAACGCCAAGTACATACGTCATTGTATAGCACTTATTGAAGACTCATTCTAATTTCAAATTAGAGGATTGTAATTCGTAGATAGTAATGGAATTTCATACGATATTGCCGGCCAAGGCCAGCAAAAATATTGTACACTCGGTCATCTATAACTACTCGGCTGGCAATCCCCTATTTCGCGGACTCTGCAGTAATGTACTGTTTCTCAAACATGAAATGCAATATTGACGGTAGGTTATTTATTTAGCTTTCAAAAGAATAGTATATTACTGCAGAAGGCGGGAAAAGTCATTTCGTGGATGAGTATGGTTTTGAAGGACGGGGCGTAGCCGAGTCCTTCAATAGATACGAATCCACGAAAGGGCATTCCTGCCGAGGCCTGTTTACTGCTTTTCTCCAAATATGCGAGGAAATAAAACGAAAACATTATATTTATTCGACACAACATGTTTAATTTCGATTTCGATAATTCCACAGTGTATAAGTTCTTAGACTTTGCTATTGTCATAATATGGTTGTTTGACACGTAAAAAATGTAAATGATACAACGGAAAGATATGGGGCGCGGGTCGTTCTATGCTGAAATTGGGGACGAAATGGACGATACAAAATGTCCATTTCACTTCTCATTCTCGTAAAGTTCCTGTTCATGCTGGATCTAGGCGACATAAAATGACTTTTTATGCTCTAGTGCATAAAGTAAAATCTTTGTCTCAGACCAAGGAAATCAGGTTAACAGCCACAAACAAAAAAGTTTCTATATAATTATATTAGCAATGCATGAAAAATAAAAGGTACCTAGTAAGTGAACAATGTTTCCACTGTTATTATTTCATCGCAATGGAAGTGAAAAGCAGAGTGTAAAACTCGAGCATCAAACCCATTTTCCCCTCGACGTGTCTATTTTTTTTTATGGTATAGGGGGCAAACGAGCAGGCTCGGGTGGCTATATGAACTTCTCGGGTGAAATGGCTCGTATTATGCTCTTGTTGTACAATCTACTATTTATTGGTGGCGTCAAATACCCAACTCACAAACTCTGTCATTGTCAATTAGCTCGCGTTTTTCTAATTAAATTGCATCGTCTTAAAATAGAACTCGCGTCAAACCTTAGAAGTAAAACGACGTATAAATAGCAGAACACTTAACTACTGCGTCCTGTTAGGGTTCCGTAGCTAAAGTGGCACAAACGGAACCCTTATGGTTCCTCCATGTCCGTCTCTCTGTCTGTTTGTCCGTCCGTCCGCGGCTTTACTCAGAGACTATCAGTGCAACTATGCCAACAAAATGGCAAAAAAAATTGAACAAAATATTTTTTTTTGTATTTATCTCCCTAGACATAAAAAGCGATACGTAGGTAGATAATGATGATAATGTAATTAATTTATTGAATAGGCGTTACTTTGCGGAGGTCCATATCAATGAACTAAAAGGATTTCCTTGCTCACCCGCGACCTTACGATAGCTTAGCTTATGCAAAATATGCGTGTTCATGCAGTTCCTCCACCTCCACACTGTAAGAACACACACAAATCACACAAACCCATCTATCACCACCACCACACTACACTGACGCGTGAGCTCTATAGATGGGTTTGTGTGATTTGTGTGTGTTCTTACAGTGTGGAGGTGGAGGAACTGCATGAACACGCATATTTTGCATAAGTTTAGCTATCGGGTCGCGGGTGAGCAAGGAAATTCTTTTAGTTCATTGATAATGTAATTCTCTAAGACCAAAATCTTAGAGAAATACATCATCATCATCATCCCAGCCTATATACGTCCCATTGCGGGGACAGGCCTCCTCTCAAAATGAGAGGGCTTGGGCCGTAGTCCCCACGCGGGTGCAGTGCGGATTGGGAAGTTCACACGCACCATTAAATTGCTTCGCAGGCTGTACAGATTTCCTCACGATATTTTCCTTCACCGTGATGCTCGTGGCAAATTTCGAAACCAATGGGCTACATGGCTAAAGAAATACATAATAGTGGGTCGATATTAATTCGCATAAATTAATTGTCCTCATTGAAATTGGCATAACGTTATTTCGCACAATTTTTAATTTGCATAACATAATGTGGATTGGCAGAACGGTAAGTTGGCATAAATTTAATTAGCATAACATTAATTAGCATAAGTATAAAATTGTAATTGTAAATTTATTTGTCACACAATTTATACACTAAATAGAAAATGATTACTAAAAGTAAAATGATTATTGTTTGATGAGTAAATCAATTAGATCTGAGAAGTGAACTACTATGTGAAAATATCTATTATCTACACCCATATAGTAAATCCTCAATTATGCGTTCAAAAACCATAGGTTATGACCAGTATTACGACATTGGATTCTATTATGAACACGGCTGTATCGTAATGAGATTTCATGCATGCAGCAGCACGTCGTCGCGCGCGCAGCGGGCGCAGCTCGTGGGGCAGACATACCTATCTAGTTCTCGTTAATGCAGGTCATTCTCAATGGTTCTTGAACACATGATAGAGGATTTATTATAAATAAATAAATAATAAATATATGGATAAAGATTAATATTGTATGCAACTGTACGTAATTAGGCCTAAAACACTCATGTGACCCTATTATGAAACTCGGCTACGCCTCGTTTCATAAACCCACACTCGTGTTTTAAGGACCCCTATTACGATACAGTTGCATAAAATACTATTATAAACAAACAGCAAAGTACTCACTGATAGCCGCTCCCAAAAATTGACGCATGAAGCTAGCGACCCTCATTTTTTTTTAATGGAAAAAAAAACAAATAACATTTTTTTTTTAATTAAAGCTACCGCAACAAGTACCAGGAGCACATAAGTGTTGCGGAGCTCACTAGCAGGAGTGCCCTCCCTGGGCCGTCGTACGCGCACTAATGTTCATACAATCATCTCATCGCACACCCAACCGAACAAAGCGGTAATATGAAATGCCTTATATAGTTCAAAACATAAATAAATGATTCTACATACAAT
This sequence comes from Choristoneura fumiferana, assembly GCF_025370935.1. NCBI lineage: Eukaryota > Metazoa > Arthropoda > Insecta > Lepidoptera > Tortricidae > Choristoneura > Choristoneura fumiferana. The sequence goes on from NC_133495.1 coordinate 8,650,408, forward strand.
GCAATGGTGGCAACAGGATGAGCTGATGCTGCAGCCAGGATATCCAGCACACTAGTACACTCTATAAAAAATAATAGCACATATGTCGTGTTTGCATTCGTTTTGATCAGTAATTGACTCTACACATAATGCAGTGGTGGCAACACGACGAGCTGATGCTGCAGCCAGGATATCCAGCCCACCAGTATACTATTGAAGAAATAATAGCAGATATGTCGTGTTTGATTCCTTTTGATCAGTATTTGATTCTACATACAATGCAATGGTGGCAACACGATAGCTGATGCTGCAGCCAGGATATCCAGCACACCAATATATTCTTGAAAAAATAATAGCAGATGTCGTGTTTGATTCCTTTTGATCAGTATTTGATTCTACATACAATGCAATGGTGGCAACACAAAGAGCTGTTGCTGCATCCAGGATATCCAACACACTAGTATACTTTTGAAAACCAGTTTAAAAAACATGAAATAAAAAAACTGAAATTAAAAATTTAAAAACCCCCGACACAAAACAACGCCAGCAAAAATAAAAAAACACCCGAAAAAAAAACGCCGACAAAAAAACGCCGCCAAAAAAGAACTAAAAAGTAAAAAATAAGTATCCACTACCTAGCTGTTGCCCATCTCCCAGACAACGACAATTAAAAAGTGAAAAATAAGTATGCACTACCCAGCTGTTGCTTCATCTGCGAAGAATTCGTTTATCCCTTTCCCGCGGGGACTATGCTGATTTCCCGCAAAATTAGCCTTAGTTAATTTAGTATAAGTACCTAGTAATATTATTTTTATCTAAGCGTCGTCGGTGTCGGGGGACCGCTGAGGTACTTAAAAATTGCAAACAGAACATTTCCAGCACCAGTATTGTGAAGCAGATTGTGATTGATAAATTCTTATGATGTAGTTATGATGTACAAGGTCGCGAGTTCGAATCACCCAGTGCTACTTTTTATTTTATTTCAGATTTTAGTATTTTATTTAATGAATTCGCCATCGTTTTGTTTTCTATCTTTAAGAAAAATGTTTTTAAAATATGTAAAAGAAAGTTGCAGATAGATATATATTTCCAGCAAGGTTATATACATCTTCAACCGCATTCTGTCATCCTGTCTGTTGATAAAATTAGTTTCTTGGAATTTATCAGTGAAGAAAAACATCGCGAATAAACCTCAAAGGGGCGTAAAATTTAAAAAGAAACTTGATAAATTATTGTTTGAACATTGCTTTTATAATTAATTAATCTTTGATACGCATATGTACTTACTTTCCATATTAAGTACCTTGTGATAAAAAGTATACCTATCTAACACATCTATAATATAAAAGTGAACCGCCAGAACGGGAAAAAAAACGAGACAGAGCAGGATGGCGCTCTACAACACCATTTTGACACGTTTCTCCCAGACTACGCATTATTTCTCTGGAATTTTAAAGCAATTTGATTCTTTGACATATATTATAAATATTAAAATATGATATTGGGTGTGTACATTTTGTATATTGAGTAAAATAAAATCACAAGTTCGAATTTGGAGCCAAAAACGAGCGATCTATTATCTATGCCAGTGTTGCCATTCAGGGAAAAAAAATCTATTCATTATCCTGCATTGCAATCTGTAAAGTTCTTTAACCCATTCATTGCCGCGCGCCAGATTACGTACTTTGCTGCGATGCCGATGCTTCTGCAGAACAGATGCTTATTGGCATCAGCGGCATCCAGGGAAAGCTAAATTAGACGCCCATCGGCGTTTTCGGCACTCCAGTTGCAGATTTGTAAATATGCATAAGAAACAGTGTTCGAAATCCTTTTGTAATAAAAATATTATCACTGTTTTTGTACAGAAGTAATGAATAATGTATTTTGTCGGAAAAGTTCGTATTTAGGTATCTTGATACGATGAATAAACATTATTCACTAGATCTTTAAGCAGGTGACTGACTATCCTACTAATCCTACTTATAAATGCGAAAGTTTACTTTATATTATGAAAGCGATAATGTGTGTGTGTATGTATGTTACTCCTTCACGCTAAAATGGCTGGACGGATTTGGATGAAATTTAGTACATAGATAGCTGGACATTTGGAATAACACAAAGGCTAATTTTTATCCCGATATTCCCACGGGATAGGGACAAAACCTGAAAATAACAACCGCTGGGCCTAAATCATGAAATTTGGTATGTAGATAGCTGGATGTCTGAAATAACACATAGGCTACTTTTATTCCAATATTCCCACGGGATAGTTGTTCTTAACACAACACCTCAATGAAGATTACGATATACATTTTGAAACTTCCCACGGGAATTTTGTAAAATAACGGAATTTCAATTATAACTACCAGATCGAATAGTTTACGCGTGCGAAGCCGCGGGTAAACTCTAGTTTATAATAATAAGGGGCTGTTTCACCATCCATTGATTAGTGTTAACTGACGGTTAAATGTGATGCCGTCTGACGGAGGTCTATTCGAACAAAACAAATAGAGACGGCATCACATCTAACCGTGAGTTAACACTAATCAATGGATGGTGAAACAGCCCCTAAGTAAAGCGCGGTACATACAGATATTATAATGACCTCCTCTGCCGTAGTAGGTAATTGTTCTTATACAGCGGGCAACTTACACTGGTTTTTCTATTTTTGCGTTTTGATGGCAAAAATTGTATTGTAAGTATATTGTATTCTACCCAAATTAATTGTATTGTGTATACCTATTTATTGTCAAAATGTACCTCGTTACCCCCCCGTGTGGTGTCGGATTAGAAGTACACCTCTCCATTTCTTCCGTGGATGTCGTGCGGAAAACATGCAGCGCCGCGTCTTGCCCTATTTATACTAACCGATGTTTTTATGTGCTTAGTTTTAAATGGGTCTCGCTGGAAAACAGTGCTGCGGCTTGCCCTATTTATACTAACCGATGTTTTTATGTGTTTAGTTTTAAATGGGTCTCGCTGGAAAACAGCGCTGCGGCTTGCCCTATTTATACTATCCTATGTTTTTATGTGCTTAGTTTTAAATGGGTCTCGCTGAAAACAACGCTGCGGCTTGCCCTATTTATACTATCCGATGTTTTTATGTGCTTAGTTTTAAATGGGTCTCGCTGGAACTGCGGCTTGCCCTATTTATACTATCCGATGTCTTTATGTGCTTAGTTTTAAATGGGTCTCGCTGGAAAACAGCGCTGCGGCTTGCCCTATTTATACTATCCGATATTTTTATGTGCTTAGTTTAAATGGGTCTCGCTGGAAAACAGCGCTGCGGCTTGCCCTATTTATACTAACCGATGTTTTATATGCTTAGTTTTAAATGTGTCTCGCTGGAAAACAGCGCTGCGTCTTACCTTATTTATACTAACGATGTTTTATGTGCTTAGTTTTAAATGGGTCTCGCTGGAAAACAGCGCTGCGTCTGGCCCTATTTATACTATCCGATGTTTTTATGTGCTTAGTTTTAAATGGGCCTCGCTGGAAAACAGCGCTGCGGCTTGCCCTATTTATACTAACCGATGTTTTTATGTGCTTAGTTTAAATATGTCTCGCTGGAAACAGCGCTGCGGCTTGCCCTATTTATACTAACCGATGTTTTATGTGCTTAGTTTTAAATGGGTCTCGCTGGAAACAGCGCTGCGTCTTGCCCTATTTATACTAACCGATGTTTTTATGTGTTTAGTTTTAAATGGGCCTCGCTGGAAAACAGCGCTGCGGCTTGCCCTATTTATACTAACCGATGTTTTTATGTGTTTAGTTTTAAATGGGCCTCGCTGGAAAACAGCGCTGCGGCTTGCCCTACTTATACTATCCGTTGTTTTATGTGCTTAGTTTTAAATGGGTCTCGCTGGAACTGCGGCTTGCCCTATTTATACTATCCGATGTCTTTATGTGCTTAGTTTTAAATGGGTCTCGCTGGAAAACAGCGCTGCGGCTTGCCCTATTTATACTATCCGATGTTTTATGTGCTTAGTTTTAATGGGTCTCGATGGACTGCGGGCTTGCCCTATTTATACTATCCGATGTTTTTTCTGTGTATTGAATAGGAGTAAATAAAAGTCTTCTCTCTTTCTCTCTCTCTCTCTCTCTCTCTCTCTCTCTCTCTCTCTTCTCTCCTCTCTCTCTGTTATTAAAGTGTAAAAGGCAAGTCCAAACCCGGATGCAGCAACTAACTATCCTATCACGCCGCGTCATAGGGGATAAGTGATAAGATCACAGGGGTTTAGATACCGATTGCCGAATCTAATCCCCAAGATTATTTAATCCCCCAAATTTTGAAGGCCTTGGATCACGTTTACAACATAAACATAGATATTGGTTGAAAATACAAGCTGAAATATAGATGCACAGAAAAACCAGAAAATTCTGCATTATTTTTAAGATGTTTTTTTTTAATTTATCAATTGCTTTTTATTTTCTGAAAAGCAATAAAAAACGCATCTAGACATAAAAACTGTTTTTTCACTTCTCATGCTCGTAAAGTTGAGGTTTATGCTGGATCTAGGCGACATAAAATGACTTTTTATGCACTAGTGCGTAAAATAAAATCTTCATCTAAGACCAAGGTAATTAATTAGGTGTCAACAGCCACAAACAAAGAAGTTTCTTTATATTTTTTAATACATCTTTTATTTATATAAAACTACAAATCAATCAATCAATGAAAATAAATCACTAAATCTAAATATTATATAGTAATGCATGAAAAATAAAATTTACGTAGTGTGAACAATTGTTTTCACTGTTGCTATTTCATTTCCAGAAGTGAAAAGCAGAGTGTGAAACTCGAGCATTAAATCCATTTTCCCCTCGACGTGTCTATCCACCCTCGCCGTACCGGCTCGGGTGGCTATATGAACGTCTTGGGTAAAATGGCTCGTTTTATGCTCTTGTTGTACAATCTACTATATTGTATCACCTCTGGATGCTTATGCCTTATAAAAGGTTAATAATAAATAGAGGGCTACGCGGAATATTAGCATAAAAATTGTTTCTCCTTTTAGGTAAAGCGTTAGTTATATTTTACATGCATAATATAATTGTAACATGTGATTAATAAAAATGTTCTCTTTCAGAGCAACACAATTATTTCTGTTTCGTCGTTTCTGCATTCATTGAGTACCTACCTAATGTGGTATCTTCATCTATATCTTCTTCAATTGCGGACGGATTTAAAAATGTACATTTGAATTCGCTACGACGATTTTATCTGCTAATTTTAATGCAGGAAAATTCAAGTAAGTTCCCGGAACTTGCATGAGATTAAAACAAGTCCTGCGGGAATTTTCCATCAATGTAATATTATGTAGTAGATATGAGTAGTAATAAAGCAGGCTGTGAAGGTCCACTAATTTATGTTGCATAAAATCGATCTCATCATTTTGTTCTCATAACAACCTTGAGCAAATCACATATCACCGAATTACTTTTCGTATAAATTTTTCTCATACTATCATTTCTCATATTTTGTAAATCAGAATTTAACATCCATAATATCGATGACAATAATATTAATGTTCGAATAGTTGCTACGCAGAAAAGACATATCTCATAATATTACTTTGCATAAGGATAGTAAAAGCAGAATAAAATGTTACTAAACATTCCTTGCAATTAATTTACGGTTATTATTGAGGCAGACAATTACTATTATTATTGTGAATCTGACACTGGCTCATTATAATGCTGAAGCGTTAAAAACACCCCATGCGTTGTTTTAATTTATTATTATTGTTAGCCTATTCTGTCCCACTGCTGAGCAAAGGCCTCCCTCCCCCAATACTTCCACTGCTCTCTGTCCCTGCATACAAGGCCAGTCCTTCAAGAAGAAGCTCAGTTCATCCCGCCATCGCCGTCTAGGTCTGCCAGGTCGCTTTTAATGGTAGTTCTATATTAACCTAATTTATTGGCAGCAGTAAATTCTGCGCTGTTGTGGTCGCAGTTCTAACTTTCCAATCTAGGTACTATGTAGCTGCTGTTCTGTTCTGGCGCTTTGCCTGCTGCTGTTATAGCACGCTTACTTTGCTGGCCTTACTTTACCTTAACCCATTATTATGGTAGCTGTTAGTTTGTAACTATGCCATTATGCCATATAAAAATCAGCGATACTAAATATTCTGCTATTTAATATTCTGTAGAAGTATATTCGGCAATAAGAGTGTTCTGCTATTTAATATTCTGAGAAATGACTATTATTCGAACTGATAATTATGCAAACTTATCATTATGAAAATTATCATTCGGTTAAAAAATTGAGATACCTGTTATGCGAATTGTATTTCAGAGAATCGATATTATGCCAATAAAGAGAACCGGGCTGTGAAATAACTATCACACGAGCCAGTGAGATCTTGACGTGATTTTGATATTAGCTAAATTAAAAATTATGAAAACATTCCATGTTTCCGCAACTTATGAAACTTATCGGCGTTAAATCTAAGCATGGTTAGGACCATGACGTCTCCTCTTGCTAAACAGCAGCTGTATAGCGTCGACAGGCACCCGGTCTCAGGCAGGAAGATGTGAGTGAAGACAGCGGTGGCAAACAGATGACTGCGAAGAAGTAGAAGACCTGGCCGAGGCCGATAGCTGTGACGAGCGGATTGAAGATGAACAGGATGATGAAGTTACACATCCATGCCCACTCAATAACCAACATCGAGATGAAGCTTTTAACCTGTAAAGGATTGGTAAAAAATATTTACTGAGTACAGTCAAAGACACGAAGAATAAAAACAGTGGAAGTGCTATGTAGGTGCAGCGTGCGTGCCAAAGTAAGCGGAGGTACGTTAACTCGATGCCAGTCGTGTTTCAACATTGCGTAAGTATGATCACGTTGTTAGTAGTGTCGCGACATTC
>NC_133495.1:8657359-8679910 GCF_025370935.1 Choristoneura fumiferana
AGTAACATTTAATAATCTTAGGGACTGTTTAAAAAGTAACTTATTTATAATTTTTCAACACTTAGACAAAAATAATGCATAAACATGATCTGAGGCCTTATTGTCTAACATAATTGAAATCACAATCGTTTTCACCACTTCTTTCTGTCACACAATATACGATAAGGGCAGAAAGAGATGGCAAATGCAATCTTGAATATCAGCGCGTTAAATAATACCTAAAGTCCTACAGTCTACACACACACACCCACACACACAAACACACAAACATCACGTCTGTATTCCCAATTGGGGTAGGCAGAGCACACGAAACGTTACCGCTTCGGAGCCACTTTTAGCAATTTTAGGTTTTAAGTTTGACAAAAACGGTACAATAGTGACAGGTTGCTAGCCTGTCGCCTACGGTATACCTTAACCTTTGTCGCCTCTTACGACATCCACGGAAGAAATGGAGAGGTGTTATTCTAACCCGACACCACACGGAGTTATAATAATATGGCCTGTTTCATAAACATGTTTCATGTTACTACAAGTAAATTTATTGCGCATATTGGTTTTCATTTATTATTTTTGTAGTGGCAATCGAAATGCACATTATACCTATGTGTAGGTTGCAGCTCTCTATCTATTGCGGTTCTTGTGATAGAACCCTGTGAGTGACAGACAGATCAAAAAACAGATAGGACGGACAGCGTTAGGGATATTAATAGGGTTTTTTTTTGTCGCACTTTGGGCACGGAATCCTAAAAATATGTTAGAAAGCAGTTCTAGGATGTAATTCTAGGATGTAATTCCTGTAATCGTTTCACGGAATTAATTGTCAAATGCAAGACTACCCATGTGTAACATTGCCCTTAAGTAGGTATTTGGATTCGCGTTACGGTCCCGAAGGAAATTATCTCCACAATAGAATGGTTTTGCCGTAGTTAGGCGAATTAAATAGATTTGTCCGCGTCTATAAAGAACACAAGCTATGCCACTTTAACTGCCATTTTGGACCTTGTGCTACGCACTTTTAGGTATAAGTTTGGAGTTTCGAAAATGGTGGATAGGATGTTTCAGGAAGTTGTCAGGAGTTCGTCAGAACGTAGATTTTTTTTGCCAGGGATTTTGGTTGCTTTCATTCTAAATTGAATTGTTTGGAGTTGATTTTCAGGTCAAAAGCGATAGACAAAACGCCTATGCTTAGATATTTTTTTTTAATAGCCTATTGAATGTCCTTCTGCTAGGTAAAGGGAGTGCGTCCCAAGTCCCAAGTTATAAAAAAACATTGGGACAGTTTTAGATCACACAACCCTTTGTCTGGCCGTTTGTTTTAGACTCAGCCTTAAAACGAACGAGTCGCACCAATGCAAGTGTGGTGTCAGGGTCGATCAGTATGGCCATCATGGCCTTTCTTGCCAGCGCAGTGCTGGCCGCTTCTCCCGCCATGCCAGTATCAATGACATCATCCGTCAGGCGCTCGTTACAGTCAACGTTCCGGCCAGTGGCGTAGCTAGGTAACCTAGGGCCCTGGGGCAAATAAAAAAATGGGGCCCACTATAAAAAACTGGTAAGGTTTTTGGAAGTAAAATCATTATATATACAAATACTTTAAAAATGCTAAGCAACTTTATCATCAGCTATAAGTAAAGAATTTCGAGGGCCCCTGAGCTTGAGGGCCCCGGGCACTGCCCCGCCTAGCCCCTTGGTAGCTACGCCACTGGTTCTGGCCATACTTGAACCAACGGGTATGTCTTGTGACGACGACAAGCGACCTGACGGAGTGACCCTCATTCCGTGGAGTCGTGGCAGACCGCTAGTTTGGGATGCCACGTGTGTCGACACGTTGGCACCCTCTCATATCCATGCGACATCTGGCCAGGCGGGTGCAGCGGCGGCCTCCGCTGAGAGCATCAAACGGCGTAAATACGCAGCCCTTGGTGAGGCTTGTATATTTACGCCTTTTGGTGTAGAAACTCTGGGGCCTTGGGGGCCAGAGGCAAAACAGCTCTTCCGCCAGATATCTTCTCGGCTGGTAGATACATCAAGGGATCGGCGGGCTGGTGCTTACCTTGTACACGCAATAGCCTAGCTATCCAGAGAGGTAATGCTGCCAGCCTCCTAGGAACGGCCCCCCATTGAAGACATTTTCTATTTAGTATAAGTTTTGTAAATAGTAAGTAGATAGTAGCTGTATTTTTTTCAATTTTGTATATGTGTTATAACTCTGTGCTTTTCTGTTAATAAATCATATATTATTCATCCAAAAAACATTAGATATAATTTCAAAATTATAAACGTTCATTATGTAAAATTACATTATATATAACATGAAACACTGTAATTTCATTAAGTATAACGTTCGATTTGTATAACAGTTGTTTTATATACTTTCATAAGAAATACCATGTTTATGGGCTAAATTCATATTTTATAATATACATAAAGATAAGGTATGCCACTTATAATACGTAATAACTTTTTATATGTGATATCAAGTGATATACTTTGTTTGTAAAATACTTGGTAAATTTTAAAACCAGAAATTTAGATGTTTATAACCCTTTAATTTTTGTATTGAAAAGTTTTTACTTCAAAATTTGTGCGAGCGAGCGAAGCGAGCGAGCTAGACGGTTCGGAGCAGAAGCGACTTTAGTTTAGTTACAGAAGGCTACACTCCGCTTCGCTCCCGCCTTAGCCTTCGATGTTAGGCATTTTTTTATAGCAGCGAGGAAACCGTATTTTTTTTTTTTTTAATAATTATATTTTTGAGCGTTATGTTTTCCGTTGTAAGATTAAATCAATGTTATATGTTTTGGTTGTTAGAGGTTGCGAGTATTATATAATTTGATCGTGATACTCAATGTATTTATGTCCATAGCTCATTATACATAATGAAATTATATATTTTATCATTATACGTTATGAGCTATGGCAAACGTATTTTATATTTAAAAGAATACAGAAAGTGAAGTAATACGTAATGAATATTATATTATGTTTTGTTTTTATATATTCTAAAACTAACCCGGATAAAGGCATCTTCTTCTTTCTGCCACCCGTCTAAGTCAAGAAAATTCTCTGGTAATTCGATGTTATATAACTCCAAGTCCCTCCATTTTCTATTCGATCAGCCTTGGTAACGATGGCCATCTTTGAAAAGCCCAATGGGCGGTGGTTTTGCCCATCATTGTTAATATAATAATAGTACTCACTCCATTTGTTTTTGCGGAATTAAAATTCTTTCATTTTCCCGGGGACGGGTATGCGTGTTAAATACGCGTCTGCAATCACGTCTCAACTTATTTTATCAAAACAAACTCACACTAATAATTGTAGGTATCTATAACACTGCATACAAATGAGCACGCACTAACTTCCACAGTGCCTATGCCCAATGTGGGCAATGATTGTCATTATTTTTCGGTAGAAAGGGAAGCGTTACCATCTCCCGACATAAAGTCCCGCGTCACGTTTTATTCAAGGCGAAGCGTTTAATCTGAGCTTAAAAGCCTACAGTGTTTCCGTTAAATACACTCATTACTATCGTGCTTGTTAGGCCGTGGGTTAGCGGGTGCAAGTTTCGAAAAGACATCGATTCTGTCGAAAAGGCCGCCAATAGCTTGCCTTAGAAAATCTCTGTGTATGTACCTGTGCTTTCTGTACTCCTTACTGTGTTGGTGTGCAATAAAGAGTTATTGTATTATATTGTATTGTATTGTAAAATCTACAAATTCTTTATGAATGGTAAAACCTGGTACGAAGTCTTCGTGCTACATCTAATCCTAATCAGCAGTTGATGAAATCAGTGGACCGAGAGGTATTCTATCCCAGCTCTCTGAATCCGTTCGCCTACGATAAAAAAAAAGTTGTTCTTATTTGTTTATAACAGAAAACTACACGCAAATACCCAACACGAAGCCAACCCTAACAAAATGGATAATGAATTATGTAAAATTAATATTAAGTAAATAGACTGCAGGATAATCCGACAAACGTAACGAACACAATGCTTTAGACTATCGCGGTCATTACTAATTTATATTATCAATTTATTTTTTTTAATTGTCGTCTCGTGATCATGGCGCATGCAACTGTGCCGAAATATCGAGTTTCTCTAAAGTCAAGGTACGCGGAACAAAACCCGAATTTAAATCATGAAACCTAACGATTTCTTTAGAGAAACATAGCTATAAATTTACAGATATAATCTTTTATTTTTCCACGACACAAGCATCTTGTCGATACAAAATTACAAAAAAAAATAGTGGGTAAATATTTTTCGCCAGCCTGTAACCTTATCGAAATTCGTTTCGACAGCTCCCGATGAGCCCCAAAGTTCGATTCCGCTCACGTACAGTCGGCTTAGTAGTAACCGTCGCAACTAACTTCAACGACAGATTCCACCCCTAATGCCTTTTGCTTGTTCTATGTTGAGGTAATCTGTTGAAACGAGTGGGTTTTTAAAACGATTCGAAAAAGTAGGTTATACGGGTTGTAAAATTGATCTGGAATATTGGTTACATATTTGAATATCGAAAATTAAAATATCGATTGTATCACAATATCGAAAGTTGTTATAGCTATGGTCAAAATGTCTAAGATTGAAATGTCGATTGATTAAAATATCGAATGAGTAAAAATATCGATAGCCAATAATATCTAAGTTGTAAATGTCAACATATTTGAATGTAAAATTAAAATATCGTACATACAAATCTGCTTTATTTATTTGCTCCTTTCTCTTAATAGCATTTATTTTACATAATCTAGTCATTCTTCTTCATTCTAGGCGTTCGCGGAGCTCCGTCATACATAGGATATTCGATTCTCTGTACTTCGATATTTATATCTTTCGATGTAACTTTTGCAGATAAATTTATTTTCGATATATTGGACGTAGGTTAATCCTTAAATTCCATTTCTATTCTTAGCCAAAAAGTATCAACATTTATTTTCCTTACAATTTTACTTCGAATCATTTGGACACAGCAACTTCATTTTCGAAAGATCGCTTTGATATTTGACGAGCATTTGAAATTTGAACTATAAAAGCAAGCCGCAAGGTTGTTATCGAAATAAAAATAAACAGTGGGATGCGAGTTTGTAAAAGTTACTGGTCGTTTTCACAAAAGGTTTTTGCAAGTGACAGTTGATGCTTTCAAGACCCTTTGTGCTAACAAGGGACCGTTTTCATTAAAAAGTGGAAATTTAAGGCTTATTTTGTAAAAAAAGATACGTTAACTGAATAGGTCATGGACATAACCAGTTGCTGTATTCATCATCATCATCTCAGCCTATTTAAGTCCCAATGCTGGGCACATGCCTCCTCTCAGGATAAGAGGGCATGGGCCGTAGTTTCCGAATTTCTTCGCAGGTTTGTGCAGGTTGCCTCACGATGTTTTCCTTCACCGTAAATCTCGTGGTAAAATTCACATGAATTTCTATATTTTTTTACTTAGATAACACATTGGATACTTTTAGAGAGTTACATTCTTGCAGGACAGCGATAAATGAAAACAAAACCGGAGAAAACAGCTAGTATTCAATAAAATGTTCACGTTTGAAACTCAATCACCATGTCCTTGTTTATAACACAACACGCTGTAGTCGAGTTGCGTACGAAAACCAAATAGTACCAGAATACTAAGTATACTGCTATTTAGGCAATAAGTAGTGCGCTAAACCAAGTTCAGGATAAAAATATTAACTTACACGCAAGGAAAATGTTTTATTACCATACACTAAACCAACTCCGTCATATTATTAGAACTAACTTAGCGAAGATAAAGATAAAGATAAAGATAATTTATTTGTCAAACATGAGTTCCTATATACAATTATTAAATTGAATATATAGATGTACAATAATTTGATGTCCTGTCCTTCATGTCTTGCCATTCAGCATACAAATTTTTAAGTTATGAATTTAAATAATTATACAATAAAAAAAAAATAGGAAATAATTAAATTACAATCAATATTACATTAATGTTATATAAATCATTTTGTAGATAAGATAAGATAAGGTCAGTCAATGGCAAACCGTCAATGGCATAATTTTATATGTTGTTTCAGGTATAGGAATTGTTGTTGTTATCCGATAATTCGTAGTAATAATAAAGGGTTTACCTATGAGTTAGTTCAGGGTAAAAGCTTTCACAATTTTATGTAAAAATCCAAATCTGGCGAGCCATTTTAGCACTAAGAAAAAAAAAACTAAGTTATATATTTTTAAATGCGTATTTGGCTGAATACATATCATTGTAGTCTTAAAATTGCCCGTCCCGTAAGCTAGGTAACAATTTAAAATAGCAACTTTACTTATGACTATTTTGTCTCGTGATTGTATGTAAACTTATTCATTATAAACTTTACGACTGTTTAACATAACTCTAGAAGAGCTGTCGTAAAATGACGATTGCCGTAAAACGACTTTATTTTAAAACATCTTAAATACTTTTCCACTTTTATTAATTAGTTAATTATGCAAAACAGCTTGTAAATCAATTAATTATTTTTGATTTACGTTAATTTTTAAAGGAACATTAAACACACTCATTTAATTTCTCCAACTTACTGTTTGAAAGTTAATCAAAACAATGAGCTATTCGCAGTGAAATAGTGCTAAGGTTTTCTTTTGTGTCATTTTTTTAAAGTCCGTAGGTCAAGTGTTTTTAATTTAATCATAGTTACTTAGCAAAAAAAGTTACAAAAGTTGCGTATTTCACAATTTGACCTTTAATAATGAACGTTAAGTTACCTAATAGGTAAATAATAATATTATTTTTTTACTATGCGACCAAAAAGTAAATAACCACGTAGTTTCTATCAATAAACTATTTTGCCATTTGTAATTGTCGAGAAACAGGAAAAACACGGCGTCTAACTCATTTTCACCGAACTTGCCTCCTTTTTTGCATATTCTTTTTTGGCGAGATTTCTATTTCACGTAGGCCATGGCACTTGTCAAGTAAATGATGAATTGTGGATAAAAACGACGTGCGTGTATAAATCTTCCATTTTTTAACCCCCGACTCGACTCCGACGAAAGAGGGGTAATAAGTTTGGGGACAAGCGTGTTTTGTGTTTCATGTACGTGTATGTATAAAAATGTATGGATAACAGAGATGGGAATGTATGTCAATGTTATAGTTACCTGACAAAAACGAAATATGCAAATAAATCTGTTGCTATGGAAACTCAAAATCCACTTGTAATGGTACAGAAAAACCGTATTTTTTTATTGTTTAGAGCTTTTGACGCAATAAACAGATCGGTTTATCGTTTATATTATCTTGCGTGTGAAAAATATGTTTGGTACTGATTTATTTTTCTCTCACATTATGAAATACAAATAGATCGGCAATTCACGCAAACCACACGATTTTTACATTTTGCTTTTTACTTTCATTGCGAGGAACTTAGCAAATATTGCAATATCTAAAAATATTATTTTATAACTTTTTGCGTCTTAGGTCTGTTTTTACAACGACACTGTTATTCATTATAAAGTTTTATTAATTTAGTAATATTAAACCCGGAAAATAACTACAAAATTTAAAAAAAAATACTAAAATAATTTTATTGATCGTAGCTGTTGGCGCTGATTGGCTTGGTCGTAGGGCGACTTGTAGGCTTTTTTAAATCTCGATTTAAGACAACCTGACAGTTCTTGCATGGATCTGACAGGACTTAAGACCACTTAAACCTAGATTTAAAAGCCTGCAAGTGGACGTTAGATAATAATTTTACTTTATTCATTATAGCATTTAATATGCAGTGATCGGAAAAGGTAGAGTTATTTTACCTAAAATTCGTGAGAAGATATAATATAGAGTTGTGAAAACTACCTAATCGTGGGATCTACATAATAATATATTATCTATTATAATATGTAATGTGTCTAAATCTTCATTGGAGAAACTTCAAAGTAAGTGAGCCCTCCCTTACGAAGTATTAGGCGCATGATTTATTTATTTATTGATACAGCATCGGTCTTAGCGGAAAATAAGGTAAATAAACCCCCAACTTCTGAGGAGGGATCGAACTTTTGTTGCCGAATACTTTTTAAGTATCGATTTTAAGCAAGGAAGTTTGTTAAGTGAATTTCGGATACCCAATATGTTAAGCGGAAATCTTTCGTTTATTTTCATAGTCCAGCGAGGGAAGCTTGGATGGTAAGGATAATGAGGGCTAAAAGATATCGCTAGATGGCGTTAGTATCGTGAGGTTTTCTTGACGTTACGGTCTTGCTTGCAATTAGCTAATAAATAAATCCTTCCTTCCTCCTTCCTTCCTTTTAGATATCATCAAATGTTTTTCTTTTCTGTATATTGTGTATTATTAAAAGGCTTGATGTCGAAATAAAGTTATGTCTATGTTTACGTCTAAATGAGCCAATGAGGACTATCGCGTATGAATTCGCCGTTAGAGGCGCTAGTGTAGCGAGAGGTCTCCAAAATGTCAAACGTCACTGTTTTTGGGTGAGCTACGCGGGTTTATTTATAATTAGAATAATTTTGTGAATAATTTGCAATATCTGAAATTAATTATGGCAAATATGCGTTCCGGGGCAATGAATGTCTGTGTTTTGAGACAGTTTTGTCTTTCGGAAACCTTACGGGGACAAAAGGGACAAAACAAAACGGGGACTATGCAACACTGTGGCATGCTCGATATTTTTATGGTACGGTTTTAAGGTGTATTAATATGATTTTAATCTAAATTTTGTTTTCACGCCCGTAATAACAGACTTTGAAAGCCATACTTAAAAACCTCATGCAACAGTGCGCCATCTAGTGAGACAAAAAACGATAGCCCTCCATTATGACAGTCTCAAAAATGATACACCAATTTTGACCCAGTCCCACTAAGCAAAGCTTGTACTATGGATACTAGGCAACAGACCGAGAAACAGGTATACAGTCAGAAAGACAGGCAGTGAGACCTAATAATCATAATAATTTATATGTCTTTTAGCTTGGAACCCTCTGCGTGCGAGTATGACTTCCAATTGATAGGTTTTTTTTATTTTATTCCACACTTAAACTACGAGTATCATCATTCTATGAACAGAAATCTATTCCCATTCATACAAATCGTCTCCAAAACTCATTGAAAACACCCTTTTTACTACGGATTTTCCAAAGAACACCATGTATAACAACAGCACACGCAAAGTCAAACTTAAAATCCTCGACAATAGAGTTCAATATAGTTTGACGAACTTTGATATTATAGGATGTTGCAAAAGTAAGGAGCGACGCAAGTGCTAACTGCAAAAGGTCCATGTCATACGTAAAAGGCTGATAAGCCTTATCAGGGCATTGGTGGGAAACGGCGGCCCTCGGCCTTTGCGATATTTGCCCCTATATCTCTAATCTCATGCGTCGACTAGTTTTCGCAAACGGTCCGGTCGAGTATTTTGCACATGTGATGTACAGTCAACTACAAAAAAATAAATAGGCCAAATTTTCAAAAATATGTACACACTAGTGATGTAACGAATATTCGCATTCGCATTCGCATTCGCGAATATTCGCATTATTTTTCCATATTCGCATTCGCATTCGCAAAATTTCTGCGAATGTTTTGCGAATGTGAATATCAGAAAAAAATTCAATTATTAGATACAATTATTAGGTTAATAAAATCAAAATATATTTTTTTTTTTATACAACAAAAATTAATTAACCTCGTAATCACATTATCAGTCTTCACTAAATCATTTGGTATTATTTATTTATTTACTTTGCGATGCATGATTTGAACGAGACTGCCATAGACAATTGGCGCCAGAACGAACAACTGAATATTCGCATTCGCATTTGCGAATGTCGGTAGCAGATATTCGCATTCGCATTCGCGAATGTTCATAAAATGACATTCATTACATCACTAGTACACACGACACGTACGTGCAAATCAATAAAGTCATGTATACATATTTTTCTTACTTTAGCTGTATTGATCTTTTATAGTTGACTGTACATGTACCACGTAGTCGTCTACTTGTTAAATAGAAAAAAACCGGCCACGTGCGTGTCGCACTCATGCATCTAGGGTTCCGTACATTTTTTTTTATTCGACTGAATGGCAAACGAGCAAGTGGGTCTCCAGATGGTAAGAGATTACCACCGCCCGTAGAACACCAGGGGGATTGCAGATGCGTTGCCAACCTAGAGGCCTAAGATGGGATACCTCAAGTGCCAGTAATTTCACCGGCTGTCTTACTCTCCACGCCGAAACACAACAGTGCAAGCAGTGCTATTTCACGGCAGAATTACCGAGCAAGATGGTGGTAGCAATCCGGGCGGACCTTGCACAAGTTCCTACCATCTGCAAATTCTAAGTAGCAGAACTACCATGCTAAGCGAAATAAGTTATTTATAAATTACTTTCCAGTCAACGAGTTTCAATAGAACAGAGCCCCGCCTCACCCAGCGGTGCTCTATCAGACAGATGGCATGAAACAAGCACCCCGCGCCAAACTAAGCCGTTTGTTAGGTGTATAACCCTATACGTCACACCGCTACGTCACCGCGTACGTCATCCTGTCGATACGTCACAACGTGTCACCGGCGCATCGAATGCATCAAGAGTGTTATTGCGGAACGGCAATCGCGCCGTCCTTAAAACCAAACCACGCGAGTGCTCAGTGCTTTTTTGACACCTAACATCGGATCATTAAGACATTTAGGATAATCTTAGAAATAGTATTGTAATCATTTATTCTTTATTAAATATTATATTTCACACAACCGCCTTGTGAATTCGTTAAACCTACGAAAGTAGTAGGGATTCGCCGGTTCCCCATCACTTTTTTTTGAACCGGTCAAAATGGCGAACTTGGGGGCGTGGAAAACTAAAAAAAAAAAAAAAAAAAAAAAAAAGTTTGGTATCAAAAAAACCGCAACACCCCACTTGGAGCCATTGGACGAGGTTTCAGAAAGCTCCACCCACTCCTTCCTATATATATTTACTGTATTTCTAACACAAGAGCAACGTCGCGGCGCCAACACATAAAAAGCTTGATCCCTTTTTGATCGATTGCCACCTGCAAAAGAAAAAAATGCTACCTGCGCTCGGACGCTACGGAGTTGATGCAATTTATACAGGCTTTATTAACCGACCTGTGCAATGCGCAACAAAGGGAGATAATGTATTTTGATTCTGACCTGATTCGATTTTATAATTAATCAATAGCTTTTTTTACCGACTGCGAAGAAGGAGGGTTATTGTTTATCTGAATTCGTAACTTCAACGATTGCAATAAATCTAACCTAACCTAAACCTACCTTTTTACTTTATGATATATACCGAATAGAGAAAGGTTTTAATTGAAAACAAGAAGTTTGTAAATGTTACGCTTATTCCCTGCTGAATTCGTAACTTTAACAATTGCAATAAATCTAACTATGATGATGATTAACATCTTGGCGTGCATTCCGATGCTACGTTAAAACGCGAACAATAGATTGTTGGTTTGCTACCTGTTCTTGACTCTGTCATAAATTCTATAAGCCAGCTGCCTGATTTTGTTACCTTAATCGGTTTCCCACGCTATTTAAACACAGTATAGTCCAAAATTTGTTGTGCTTATTATCGTAAGTTCTTTGTTTGGACCCACAATATTTCTTCGCTGAATTCATAACTTTATGAATTAATAAGGCTAACCTAACCTTTGGGAGGAGGCCTGTGACCAGCAGTGGGACCTATATAGACTGAGATGATGATGATGATGATGATGAACCTAACCTAACCTACCTTTTTGTTCTATAACAGTTATATACTGAACAGTGAACGGTTTTAATTGAAGATAAGAAGTTTGTAAAATGTTACGTTTTGTAATGTCATTTGTAACAAATCGTTATCTTACCTGCGTAGGTAGGTACTCTATGCTTTGTGTTACATAAACAGTAAGTTATTTAAAATTACCCTTATATCAAACTATCTGCCGCCTTTTGTTATTTAATTACTTACTTCGTCCCTTTCATCAGCGTTTAAACTTGTGCAATAAGCTTACAGTTTCTTTAAAGCACAGGTTTGAACTTGCACCTATTTATGTATAAAAGGTATACAAGACATCTCCAAATACAGGTTTAAACTTGTAAAATCGGAATGTGTATAAAAACAAGACTAGACAGTCTCACACATATAATTCATCAACAAAAAATCTTTAACTACTCGTATTACCTTTCAAGTACATACTCCATGCTTTGAGTTATATACTTGTTATATACGAAGTAAATGATTTTTGGCTTTCCTTGTATCAAACGATCCAACGTCTTTGTTATTTATTTACTTCGTTCCAGTAGGCTGACAGCTTTTTTAAAAACACGTTTCAACCTGTAGAAATTCTATATGGACAAAGGGTGCCCAAGTCATCTCCAAGCACTGGTTTAAACTTGTCGGATCAGACTGGGTATAAAAGCAGGTCAGGACCAATTCACTTCATATCGTCTCAGATAATTCATCAAATCAGATCCCCCACCCAAGTGATCCGCAGTGTAATTATATTCAGTGTTTGAAATTCGTAGTGTCAGTGTTTTGTTGCTGTAATAATGGATGTAAGTATGTAGTTTTTAGTGTTGTATTTGTACTTACTTGTCTAAATTTTTTTTATTGATTGTAATAGGTATAATCTTCAACCATTTTTGTGTTTAAGTACTGCGTAACTCAACTTTGAAGCACTGTTTAAAATATTTTTTCTATTGTTATAGCTTTCTGAAGAAAACACCTTTAAACACTATTATTATCCGGAAACCCATATTGTACCGAGCGATGACGAAGAAGGCGTCCTTCCATTAAAAATAAAAAAAACAATTTCGAACAAGAGGCCTAGTAACAGCATACATGGCTTCTTCGAAAAGCGCAAGAAAAAAAAAATGATCAAATATTCTTCAAGCGTGAGCCAAGCCACCGATGAGGGAATTGCTTTTATTAAATCCAATCAAGACGACGGAGCTTACGCATCGCACCTGATTAAAATAGAACTATATGATTGGGCGAAAATTAAGAACGTTCCCTCCTCAGAACAGTGGAAACATGCCGAAGTACGTATCAAGTACTACGCCCACTCCGACAATGATGACCATGTCGAAAAAACAAAAGATGTAATTTACAATATTACTAAGCATTTAGCGGCTAAAAGTGATTGTGTTAACTTTGTAATAGACAGTGAGAAATAAGTTCATTTTATGTTGTTATTCGGTTGTCTTAGTATAACCTTTTGTTTTTTTATAACGCTCCTAAACGTGCATTATTGATTCTTTTGTTACATTTTACCAACTGCCTACAACACACAGTGTGGTTTAAATTGTTAGTCAGATGTTTAGACGCTATTATTGTATAAGAAGGGAAGAACGCTATGGGAAGGAGCGGGCGGAGCGTTCTGAACAAAGTCTCATTGTTGAAAAACGTATAGCAACCTTAACTACTTACCCGCGTTAGCAGGTAACTTTAGCAATGCAGACGACGGTATAAAAAGATTGAACCCTGCGTTAAGATCACACATTTATCAGCAATCTCCTATCATGGATACACAGAGCAGTTATTTCTTCGAACAACAACTCGACCAGATTGTTGAAGATCAAGATTTGTACGAGCTATGCGAGAAAGTCGAACAAGAATACTTCAAAACGTAAGTTACTATTTTTGTTGCTATAATTGTGCTATTTTAATGGTTTTAAAGTTATGACAAGATGAGCATCTTGTTGAAACATGTTTGTGTTAGTGGCAATAGGTAGGGGTTGGACTCTTGGGTATATAAGCAGAGTGCCTTGTCGATTCTGTTATTCGCAGTCGTTCTCCCGGTTACATTTTTACCAATTTCGTTTAAAATGAGTTTTAATTTGGATTTATCTCAAAACGAAATCGCAGGTTTAGATAAATTTGTAATTTTATCAAAATTTCATCAATTAATTCGAGTGTGGTTTATTAGAAATGTTTTACCAATATCATGTTTAGAAGATTCTGACATTATTCCTTACTTTACCCCGTGTAACGGACATCGATATAACATAAAAAGAGACGTATCCGATACATCAGATGAAATTGACGGAGTATTGCCGATGCAAGCATATTGCGCACAATGTAAAAAGGAAAAATAGTTAGTATTAAAACTTTGTAGTGTTTTGGTGTTTGTAATGATTTGCAATATTAATGGTTATTTTATTTTTACAGATCTTTGCAAGCTGGACAAGGAGGAGATTCAAAGAAAAGATCAGCATCATCGTCTACACTGACTGAGGAGCCTGTGATGAAGAAAATCAAGTTACAGCATAACCCGCCGGCCAGCTTCGCTTCAACATCAACGGCGTCGTCTTCAAATCAAAATGTAAGTACAGAAAATAATGATAAGATTGAATGTTCCGTATGTCACGTGTCAGCGCCGAGAAAATATTATTCCAGTCACTTAAAAAGTAAACTTCACAAAAACAACGTGTTAATTTGTAGCAATGAATTTACAAATGTTCAGCTAATAGAAAGCGCATTTGGGAACAGGATAGTTACTTACAGAATTTTATCCGATTGCATTGTTAACGAACCTCTAGAAACACCAGAACTGTTTTTGAAAAATGTCAAAGATAAAATATTTAAATTACTAGATCAATCCATTGAAGAACACTTTGTTGTAAAAGTAAATTTCATTCTTAATGCAGACTTTATACAGCAAACTAAGCAACTCAATAATACTTTTGACTTCCAAACGTTCAATTATGTTTTTTGCAAAGGAGATTCTAAAGAAATAATATTTTCATCAATTGCAATTGAAATTGCAAATAAAGTGATTAATTTTGAAAAAAAAGACAGTGGATGGAGTCTAACCAAATTAAAATATTTAGACATGAACGTAAATAAATTTGATCCATTACGTGGTTCATCTTACATAGACCTACCATTAGATATAAAAAACAAAAATGCCGTTATAAACGTACAAAACAAAGACAATGAGTGTTTTCGTTGGGCTGTATTATCGGGATTATTCAAACCTAATCACAATGCTAATAGGGTAACGTCATATATATCTCATAGAAATAAATTGAAATTTGATAATCTCTCTTTCCCAATTAGAATAACGGATATTCATAAATTTGAAGCAATGAATGATATAAGCATTAATGTCTTCGGTTTGGAGTATGATTTGGAAAGAAAACAAAACAAGGTAGTTGGTCCATTGCACTTAACTAAAAGTAGAAAAGCTACCCATTTAAACTTGTTATATATAAATGAAGGAACTAAAGGACATTACTGCTATATAAAAAGTCTTTCGCGATTAGTATCAAAACAAATGACAACATCAGAACATGCAATCTATATTTGTGATGGGTGTTTAATCTATTTCACTTCTCGTGAAAATTTGCAGAAACACCAGGATCATGATTGTTTCCATGTATGTACGAACTTACCCTCCGAAAACGATTATAAAAGAAACTGGTTTAATGAATTAGTTCCTTCTAGTGAAATATCGTTCAACAATTATGAGCGCAAATTAAGACTCCCATTTGTAATATACGCGGATTTCGAAGCATTTTTAAAACCAATTGAAGCTTGTATTAACGACCCAAGTAAATCCTCAACAACTAATGTTCAGCAACATGAGGTGTATAGTTTTGGATATTACATTAAATGCTCCTATGATAACAGTTTATCTGTATATAGGACATACACGGGTGAAAATTGTGCCGAATCATTTATGAAATTAATTAAAAGAGATTTAGAGCATATTTGCAAAAAGAATACCTGTGTAAAATGTCCTTTACCATTAACAAAACAAAATGAAATAACCATTGTTCAAAGTAGCACGTGCCACATTTGTCAAAAAAATTTGAATGGTGAGTCGGTGATTTTTTATAACCATCATACCGGCGCTTTTGAGGGGGTTGTCCATTCATCTTGCTCTGAGAAATATCGAACCCCAAATTTTGTACCTGTGTTTTTACACAATTTAAGTAACTACGATGCTCATTTTATTGTACACGGACTGGGATTTGAAGAGGGTACCATAGAAATTATTCCACAAAATAAAGAGAAATATATCTCGTTTTCAAAGCTATTACATATTAATAATCGAACTATGAAATTAAAATTTCTTGATTCCTTGAAATTTATGAGTAGTAGTCTTGATAAATTAACCAAAAATTTATTACCCGAACAGTTTCGGGAACTTCAGTTAAATTTTCCGTGTGAACAAGACTCCAAACTTTTATTACGGAAAGGAGTATATCCATATGAATACATGACGTCTGTAGATTCATTAAAATTAACTAGTCTTCCTGATTACAATAATTTTTACAGTTCATTAAATGACAACAACATTTCAAAAGACGATTACCAACATGCCTGTGATGTGTGGAATCACTTTAAATGCCAAAACATGGGTGATTATTCAAACCTATACTTAAAAACAGACGTTTTATTATTAACAGACGTGTTTGAAAATTTTAGAAATGTTTGTATTGAAACATATGGATTGGACCCCGCTCATTATTACACAGCACCTGGATTAAGTTGGGATGCTATGTTAATGTATACTAAAATTAATTTAGAACTTCTAACGGATATTGACAAAGTTACTTTTATTGCGAATAATATAAGGGGTGGTATTTCTCAGTGCAGTAACAGACATGCAAAAGCTAATAACATATTTATGTCTGAATATGATCGTACATTGCCATCATCTTTCCTAATGTATCTAGATGCGAATAATCTTTACGGTTGGGCAATGTCACAATATCTTCCCACTGGTAAGTTTGAGTGGGTGGATGTTAATACAAACTTTAATGTCCCCGATGACGCTGAACATGGATACATTTTGGAAGTTGATTTAGAATATCCAAATAACTTACACGATTATCATTCCGATTTACCATTTTGCCCAGAAAATGTGTGCTTAGGTGATACTAAAGACAAAAAGCTGATTCCAAATCTATATAACAAAACGAATTATGTTATTCACTATAGAAACCTTAAACAATGCTTACAATCGGGGTTGCGTTTGCTTAAAATTCACAGAATTTTACAGTTTAAACAAAAGGCGTGGCTAAAACCTTACATAGATTTGAACACACATATGCGTTCTTTAGCCAGTTCAGACTTTGAAAAAGATTTCTTTAAACTAATGAACAATTCTGTATTTGGTAAGACTATGGAAAATGTAAATAAGAGAGTAAATGTTAAATTACTCAACCACTGGCAAAACCGCGGAAAAACTCAAGGCGTTCAGTCGTTAATAGCAAGACCTGAATTTCATAGTTTATCCATATTTTCTGAAAACTTGGTTGCAGTACAGTTGAAAAAAACAAAAGTTTTATACAACAAACCTATTTACTTAGGATTTTGTGTACTCGATTTGTCGAAAACTTTAATGTATGATTTTCACTACGGATTCATGAAAACCAAATATCAAGACAATCTCAAATTACTCTACACAGATACGGACAGCTTGGTATATCAAATATATACGGATAACTTTTACCTTGATATGAGATCAAGTTTAGAATCTTACTTTGATACCTCTGATTATCCTCCTGACAATAAATACGGGTTACCGTTAGTAAATAAAAAGCGTTTGGGTTTTTTTAAAGATGAAAATAATGGTAAAATTTTCAAAGAGTTTGTTGGACTTCGATCGAAAATGTATGCGATGGATGTGCAAAATGACATAATAGCGAAAGCTAAAGGAGTTAATAAATGTGTTACAAAAAAATTAAACATCACCGACTATAAAGAATGTTTATTCAAAAAAACAAATTTGATGTGTGAAATGTTTCGCTTTAGATCTATAAAACATGTAATATTTACGCAAAAAATAAATAAAATATCTTTATCGTACAGCGATACGAAACGTTACTTATTAGAAAATTCCACTGACACGCTGGCTTGGGGTCACTATAGAATAAGGAACATTCAGTCTTAGTATTATTTTCTGTACTTTTTATGTGTATATATATATGCCTTAATTACTGATTAATTAAATGTACGTTTATGGAAAGATAAGTTTTTTGTAATATTTGTGTATGCACTAGTGGATAAGACAACAGATGTACTTATGTAATTTATGTGTGTGTGTGTGTGTTTTTAATTTACTTGGTTATGTCAGCTTTCACAGTTAAGATAATTGTAATTGTATATTCTGTTTTGAAAAAATGACTTTCTGCCAAGTTTCTTGCGACGCATTCTTCTTGGCAATGATGGTCTTTCCGAATGCGTTGGTAGTATAAAAAAAAATACATGTAAAAGAGCCCGTTGCGGTCTACTTAAAGAATAAACGTTTTGATTTTTATTTTTTTATTTTATTTTAATTTACGTTTAATTTTTTTATTCAATAAAATATATAAACTTGTCAATGCTTTCACATCTACCATTTGTGAACTTGAACTTTTGAATTCAGCACGTCTTTCTAGCATAACAAAATATATAATGATTCACTTTTGTCACCCTTTCACGGCCATTGTTGCCGGTCCAAGTGGATGTGGAAAATCAAAATTTGTCACAGACTTTTTAAATAATTGCAAAGTATTATGCGATGTAAATTTTTCAGAAGTAATATGGTGTTATGATGAAATGCAGCCTTTGTACAACCTAGAAAATGTAAATTATAGTCAAGGAATACCTGATATCAGCATGTTTGATGGCAAGCAACCTAAACTTCTTATAATCGACGATTTGATGAGAGAGGCGGATGGACGGATCGTTGACATTTTCACGAAAGGTAGCCACCATAGAAACTTAAGTGTGTTTTACATCACACAAAATATATTTCATCAAGGAAAAGGTCAACGTGACATCTCGCTAAACACAAGTTACATTATATATTTTAAAAATCCTAGAGATAAAACTCAAATACGCCACTTGTCCCGACAAGTTTACCCGGAAAATTCGAAATTCGTAGATGAAGCCTACAAAGATTCCACTAAAGATGCCCATGGTTACCTCATGATTGATCTTAAACAAAATACAGATGACTTATGTCGTTTTAAAACTAAAATATTTCCCTTTGATAAATATTGCACGGTATATATACCTAAAAAAGGGTTTAAATATAACAAGAATCAACAGGTTTTGGTCAGTTCCAAATGATTCACTCACGTGTAAGCACACATAAACATTTACTAGAAGCGCTACAAGTACTCAAACCAAAATATCGCACGGCTTTGCTTAAAGCTTGTGACGATGATGAAATCAATATTATATGTGAGTGTATTTATAACGTTTTGAAAGGAAAAGTTCCGTTGGAGAAAAAAGATCGATCAAAATTAAATAAACATAAAAACATATTAAGAAAATTAGTTTCAAAGGGAAAACATAAACTTAGAAAAACCATCATCATTCAAAAAGGTGGTGCATTTCTGCCTGTTATATTAGGTGCGGTTTTAAGTGTTCTAATAAATTCTTTAACATAATCAAGATGGAGAATACGAAAAAAATGCTATTAGTGGAACAAGATTTCATTGAAAGACTCAAACACAGCGAGAATCTATCTGAAAACTCATCATCACGTCTAGATGGCGAGATGCAAAAAATACTTAAAAGTAAAATGGACGATCGCGAAAAATGGACATTATATTCCCAAGCACTACAACGATTTTTACATTTTACTGAAGCAGATCGAAAACCTTTGACAATACCAATAGTTATGGATGGAGTTGATCACTTCAACACTGATAATAAAGATTTATATTCGAAGCAAGTAAAAAAGGAGGAAAATGTAAATAATGACTCAGTTGCAAATTCAACTTTATCGGAACATAATGTCGCTTCCACGCCACCACCTGACACATCAAATCAACATTATCCTTTGGAGTTTACCCCATCTCATATCATAGAGGGAGTACCGAACTCTTATAAAAAAAAAACGCAAATTTTAATGCAGAATATTGGAAATAATAAAAAAAAATTTGGTGGAAACCTGGAGGGGAAGTTGTTTTAAACAACCGCACTATCCCAGATACCAATATTGTTGATCTGGTGAACGACGCGATAAGACCTCTAAAGCGCACAAAACCAAAAGGTTGGGAAGAATTTGCCTTAGTTTTAAAAGAAATAAGTGTACCTATATCTTGTATAGGTAACCCTACTAACTCAGAATTCATAAAGAAAGTTAATATCGAGAGAGAAATCAACGAAACTCGTACACCACCTTCATCTATAAATACAAGAGATTCATCATTTAAAGTGAAAAACACATCGACGCCTATTTCTGGCAGAACACGACGTAAAGTGTCAAAGAAAAAATTAGATTGGGAAAAATGGACTCCCTATTAGATATTGATAGGATTTACTATGATGTGTCGAATCCAGCCGGATACAGCAGCATTGATAAGTTAGCGAAGGTAATGAAAGGTAAAATGAATAAAAAGGAAGTAAAAAAATGGTTGCAATCTCAGGAAACATATACACTACATAAACCTGTTTATAGACGGTTTACTAGAAATAGATACATCCTATCTAACTATAATGAACTCTGGCAAGCTGATTTAAGTGATATGCGTACTTATACTCAATATAATGATGGGTACAAATATATTCTTTGTGTTATTGACGTGTTTAGTAAGTATGCTTTTGCCAGACCTATGAAAAAGAAGGACTCAGACACAGTAAAAAAATGTTTTGAAGATATATTTACTGAAGCTAGAGCGACTCCGCGTCACATTCAGTCTGATAAAGGTACTGAGTTTGTTTCTAGAGAGGTAAGAAAGTATTTTGAAAGTAAAAACATAAACTACTATACGACAAATAATCCTGACATAAAGGCAAGCATTGTAGAACGATTTCAAAGAACATTAAAAATGAAAATGTGGCGCTATTTTACCCATAAAAATACTTATAAATACATCAATATTTTACAAGACCTCCTTTATTCATACAATCACAGTTACCATTCAAGTATTAAAATGTGTCCAGTAGATGTTAATTTTAATAATATTATGACTGTTTGGACTAATCTATACGATAGACCAAGAAATAGACTAAAAACAATTACCAATACTAGTTTAAAAGTTGGTGATCATGTAAGAATAACGAAATACAAACACATATTTCAGAAAGGTTATGAGTCCAATTGGAGTGACGAAATCTTCGTTATAGAATCAATCATTGACAGGTCACCTTACCTTGTCTATACCTTAAAGGACTTACAGAATGAACCAATCACTGGCACTTTTTATTCTAAAGAGTTACAGAAAGTTATTTATAACCCCACCATCACGTATAAAATAGATAAAATAATACGTTCAAGACGAGTTGGTAGCAGAAAGGAGTTGTTTGTGAAGTGGAAAGGTTATCCGAATAAATTTAATAGTTGGATATCTGCGTCGAGTTTAGAAGAAATATGAGTGATGATAGCTTTTATTTAACTTTGCTAAGCAACAGTTCAGTACTATATTACCCCGAAAATACAACAGCCAACTTTCTAACAAAACTACCAAGACAGTAAAATTAGATGGGGAATGGGTAGTAGGATTAGTGGAGTTCCATTACCCATGTTCTATGTACAACGTTCAAGAACATGAAAACGTAGTGTATGTAAAAAAGAAAGCAACATTAGCAAACGAAAAAAAGCCTGTTCCCGTTGAATATAAATCATATATTCCCGCTACGACATACGATGATATTGATCACTTTTTGTCCGCTTTTAATGAAAACTCATTATTGAAGAACAAAGTGAAGTTTAGTTATGACGGAATATCGAAAGTTATTAAGGTCACTTCTTTACATAAAGACATCATTTCTGTACGTGCAACACCAATACTAAACCTTCAGCTAGGTTTTAAACCGAATACGAACCTTATTCAAACTCAACTTGGAAAGTATCCTGCTAATTTATATTTGGGACTACCATCGCAATTGTTTATATATTCAGATATCGTTCAACCTCAAGTGGTAGGGGATGTCATGACATCGTTAGTAAGAATAATACCACTTGATCCAACAAAATACATTTATGGAGCATATAAAATGCATAGCTTTTCTCCTGCACATTACATACCTGTTTTGCGTAGAGAGTTTGATACTATTGAAATTGATATAAGAACGCATACGGGGGGAAAAGTTCCATTCCAGTTTGGAACTTCGTGCGTGAAGCTACATTTTCAACGAATAAAATGAGTCATAGACGAGGAAATATTCTCTGTCCATACCAACATTATTATTCTCATCAAGCTGGTTCGGGAGTAGGAATTGTGTACAAAGGTGTTCCTCACCAGCGAGGACATGGTATAGGTAGTTTTTTGGGAGGGCTTTTTAGATCTGTATTTCCTCTATTATCTAGTGGTTTTAAAACGGTTGGCAAAGAAGCATTAAATGCAGGTGTTGGTCTATTGTCTGACATGGTGAATTCGAACCCTATGAATGAATCCATTAAGTCTCGTTTTAGAAATGCAAGCGCTAATTTAAAAAGAAAAGCTGATGAAAAAATCGATTCTTTAATGTCAGGGTCTGGGTATAAAATGAGGCGAGAAAGACGAAAGCGCACCATTGCACCAAAAGCATTGCGAGGGAAAGGAAGAAAAAAGAATAAAAATAAAATAAATAATAGCGATATTTTTTCTAACTAAACCATGT
>NC_133495.1:8681159-8760236 GCF_025370935.1 Choristoneura fumiferana
TTAGAAGTTCGATTTGAAGTGCTTTAACTACAACTGTTAATTGTATCGTTTATGCAGAGTTCGATATATATCATTGGAATAAATAAACACCGTGATGTAAGCGTAGATTATAATAGTTAAATGGAATTATATAAACATAGGTTTATAAAACGTTATGTCACTAGTTCCTGGAACCTCAGTAACGAATTCACAGTAAATAGAATAATGGATACTGAAGATATTGCAATTATGTTATGAAAAAATTTCCTCTCCAATTCACGATTCAATCAAACGTTTTCCCAGCTAACAGGATTCCTATTTTTGTAAATCTTCCGGTTTATATCATAAGCAATTTGGATCCTGACTCAAAACCTGGCTCACTGGATAGCAATTCATATTGATATTAATGGTAATGGTGAATACTTTGATTCATTTTGTAGAAAGCCTTCAGGTTATCATAAGCTGTTTAAAAAAAGAAATGCAAAGAAATGGTTTATAATCATGTGTCGATTCAAAATAATTTTACTTCGGTTTGGTGGTGAATACTGTTTAGTTTATATATATTTTAAGTTTAAAGGTAAAACGATGTTTGACTTTTTAAGTTATTTTTTGAAAATACCTTATGTAATGATTTTTATTGTAAGAATTATGTTCAGATCAATTTTTTCGAAATAAATTAAAATTTCAGCAAAATATTTTTTTTTTTTTTCATAATGCATTTAAACACACTTACACATAGGATAAATAATTAAAAATGCAAGAGACCAAATCAAAAACAATTATTGAAATATAAATTTAAAAAAAACTTAGTTTTAATACTATACTTGCACATCACACATGTTAAGACATAAACAAATTTATTCGATTTTTTTTTTTTTTACTTCCACCGTCTTTTTCCAGTCATAATTTATGACAAAGTACAGGTTCATATGCATCTTCACACATAGGCACCGTCTCGATATTGTCAATAGCTATGTCCTCTTCATCTTTCCACTCTATCAACAGAGGGTTACCGGTATAAGTTAAATATTGCGGCTGCGAAGCTAGTGAATATCCATTTGATTGATGACAATTACAGGTTCATAAGCATCTTCACGCATATGCATCACCTCTATATTGACAATTTCTATGTCCTCTTCATTTTGCCACTCTATCAAAAGAGGGTTACCGGAACAAGATAAATATTGCAGCTGCGAAGCTGGTGAATATCCATTTGATTGATGACAAATTACAGGTTCATATGCATCTTCACGCATAGGCATCACCTCTATATTATTGTCATTTTCTATGTCCTCTTCATCTTGCCACTCTATCAAAAGAGGATTACCGGAACAAGTTAAATACTGCGGCTGCGAAGCTGGTGAATATCCATTTGATTGATGACAAATTACAGGTTCATATGCATCTTCACGCATAGGCACCATCTCTATATTGTCAATTTCTATGTCCTCTTCATCTTCCACAGAGGGTTACCGGAACAGGTTAAATATTGCGGCTGCGAAGCTGGTGAATATCCATTTGATTTTTGGAGCTGCATCTCGATGTCTTTACAGCGTTGATAAAGTTCTTCATCGTAATGTGAATTTTGTAGATCCATATTGTAGGTCGACTTTAACGGCTGTGGTTAGTGATGGAGTATGGTTCGTTTTGCTTTACTTATATAGGCCAAAAATCATTTGGCTTGAGGTGGGGATGGTTTGATGTGGGTGGAGTTGAAATTAAGTTATGGTCTCTTTTAGACAGTTGGTAAAATGTAACAAAAGAATCAATAATGCACGTTTAGGAGCGTTATAAAAAACAAAGGTTATACTAAGACAACCGAATAACAACATAAAATGAACTTATTTCTCACTGTCTATTACAAAGTTAACACAATCACTTTTAGCCGCTAAATCCTTAGTAATGTTGTAAATTACATCTTTTGTTTTTTCGACATGGTCATCATTGTCGGAGTGGGCGTAGTACTTGATACGTACTTCGGCATGTTTCCACTGTTCTGAGGAGGGAACGTTCTAATTTTCGCCCAATCATATAGTTCTATTTTAATCAGGTGCGATGCGTAAGCTCCGTCGTCTTGATTGGATTTAATAAAAGCAATTCCCTCATCGGTGGCTTGGCTCACGCTTGAAGAATATTTGATCATTTTTTTTTTCTTGCGCTTTTCGAAGAAGCCATGTATGCTGTTACTAGGCCTCTTGTTCGAAATTGTTTTTTTTATTTTTAATGGAAGGACGCTTCTTCGTCATCGCTCGGACAATATGGGTTTCCGGATAATAATAGTGTTTAAAGGTGTTTTCTTCAGAAAGCTATAACAATAGAAAAAATATTTTAAACAGTGCTTCAAAGTTGAGTTACGCAGTACTTAAACACAAAAATGGTTGAAGATTATACCTATTACAATCAATAAAAAAAAAATTTAGACAAGTAAGTACAATACAACACTAAAACTACATACTTACATCCATTATTACAGCAACAAAACACTGACACTACGAATTTCAAACACTGAATATAATTACACTGCGGATCACTTGGGTGGGGATCTGATTTGATGAATTATCTGAGACGATATGAAGTGAATTGGTCCTGACCTGCTTTTACCCAGTCTGATCCGACAAGTTTAAACCAGTGCTTGGAGATGACTTGGGCACCCTTTGTCCATATAGAATTTCTACAGGTTGAAACGTGTTTTTAAAAAAGCTGTCAGCCTACTGGAACGAAGTAAATAAATAACAAAGACGTTGGATCGTTTGATACAAGGAAAGCCAAAAATCATTTACTTCGTATATAACAAGTATATAACTCAAAGCATGGAGTATGTACTTGAAAGGTAATACGAGTAGTTAAAGATTTTTTGTTGATGAATTATATGTGTGAGACTGTCTAGTCTTGTTTTTATACACATTCCGATTTTACAAGTTTAAACCTGTATTTGGAGATGTCTTGTATACCTTTATACATAAATAGGTGCAAGTTCAAACCTGTGCTTTAAAGAAACTGTAAGCTTATTTCACAAGTTTAAACCAACATTTTTTTAACAAATGCATCGCTGATGAAAGGGACGAAGTAAGTAATTAAATAACAAAAGGCGGCAGATAGTTTGATATAAGGGTAATTTTAAATAACTTACTGTTTATGTAACACAAAGCATAGAGCACCTACCTACGCAGGTAAGATAACGATTTGTTACAAATGACATTACAAAACGTAACATTTTACAAATTTCTTATCTTCAATTAAAACCGTTCACTGTTCAAAACTGTTATAGAACAAAAAGGTAGGTTAGGTTAGGTTAGGTTCATCATCATCATCATCATCATCTCTCAGTCTATATAGGTCCCACTGCTGGTCACAGGCCTCCTCCCAAAGGTTAGGTTAGCCTTATTAATTCATAAAGTTATGAATTCAGCGAAGAAATATTGTGGGTCCAAACAAAGAACTTACGATAATAAGCACAACAAATTTTGGACGATACTGTGTTTAAATAGCGTGGGAAACCGATTAAGGTAACAAAATCAGGCAGCTGGCTTATAGAATTTATGACAGAGTCAAGAACAGGTAGCAAACCAACAATCTATTGTTCGCGTTTTAACGTAGCATCGGAATGCACGCCAAGATGTTAATCATCATCATAGTTAGATTTATTGCAATTGTTAAAGTTACGAATTCAGCAGAGAAAAAGCGTAACATTTACAAACTTCTTGTTTTCAATTAAAACCTTTCTCTATTCGGTATATATCATAAAGTAAAAAGGTAGGTTTAGGTTAGGTTAGATTTATTGCAATCGTTGAAGTTACGAATTCAGATAAACATAACCCTCCTTCTTCGCAGTCGGTAAAAAAAGCTATTGATTAATTATAAAATCGAATCAGGTCAGAATCAAAATACATTATCTCCCTTTGTTGCGCATTGCACAGGTCGGTTAATAAAGCCTGTATAAATTGCATCAACTCCGTAGCGTCCGAGCGCAGGTAGCATTTTTTTCTTTTGCAGGTGGCAATCGATCAAAAAGGGATCAAGCTTTTTATGTGTTGGCGCCGCGACGTTGCTCTTGTGTTAGAAATACAGTAAATATATATAGGAAGGAGTGGGTGGAGCTTTCTGAAACCTCGTCCAATGGCTCCAAGTGGGGTGTTTGGGGTTTTTTTGATACCAAACTTTTTTTTTTTTTTTTTTTTTTTTTTAGTTTTCCACGCCCCAAGTTCGCCATTTTGACCGGTTCAAAAAAAAGTGATGGGGAACCGGCGAATCCCTACTACTAGCCTCTGACGGCGTTAATGTTGCAAAAAGCCAATATACATTTTCCGTAGTAATAATAGGATAAACGTGACGAGGAAATTAATAGTTATAAAAAAGTATGGATGTTTACAGATATCATGGATATTTATTGGAGCTGGAAAAACAGTCCCTATGCTACTTGTCGGAAGGTTCATTTTTGGAGTGAGCGGTGGCTTGCTTATGCAGGTAAGATTAATTATAGACTACTAAGGATCCACCCCGCCTTCGAGCGGGCTCATTTTAGACTCACACACCGAGGGTTTCGTAAAAATATTTAGATACCTAGTCAAAACATAAGATTTGAACAGGCGCAAATCTATAAATACCACGGGTCATTTTATCCGTCTTCAAATGAATAAGGGAATTGCTAAGAAAAATATGGTTTATCAATATATTGTTCTAACCCCCTGACATTATCATTTCAAACTTCAATATCTCAACCGATCTAAGTCATACATAGTTAGGAATCACTGCAAAGAAACTCGCTTTCACGTAAATAAAACTGCATCTAAATCGGTTCATCCGTTTGAGAGCAACGACGCTACAAAATCTTCGCTTCGGGCTTCAGAATACCAGAACAGAATAACTGAAAAGACGTTACCCACAGGTCGCCTGGTCCTTCACCGCTGAGATATCCGAAGACGCCGTCCGAGGCTTCATGTCTTCGATGCCTTCTGTCATGTACGCTCTTGGTGCCCTGGTCTCCATAATCCTGGGTTGGGTCACGAGCTACCACAACGTCACGTACATCAACATTGGCTTGGCGCTGACCAACGCGTTTACCATGTGGGTGCTACCTGAGAGTCCGGTGTATTTGGCGTTAATAGGAAAACATGAGGTAAGAATATCACTGCTTAATATATATTATGTCTTTATATCGTCACCAGTGGTTGGCAATTTGGTTACACGCCACTGGATCATCTCAACCCGCCACGCCCCGGCTTTGCTTTACTGATGGTGACCACCGCATTTAAATCCGTCGCTCAGTTTGAAATATCAAAGCGTACAGACGGCGGGAAGTAACTTTATTTTATACTACGTCAAGAAGATAGGAAGTAGGATAGGATTTGCCTGAATACTCGTATCTTTTTCTATAAGACTTGTATATAATTGCCTATAGGAAGCCCTCAAATCGCTGTCGTTCTACCGCGCGTCGACATCCAAAGATAAGGCAGTGATAGACGAGATGTCGGAGATTAGAAGCAACCAAGCAAACAAACAAACCGATGTAAAGTTGTTGCCTACTGAAGGTAAACTTTCACCTAAATACAGCTTCTTCATCATCATCATCAGCCGGAAGACGTCCACTGTTGAACAAAGGCCTCCCACCTTGAACGGCACAATGAACGACAACTGCCACTTGCATTTACAGATCTCCCATAACTTTTGCGATGTCATCAAAATACCTAGTGGGAGGCCTGTTAACGTTTCAGCTTCCGGTTTATGGTTGCAACTGAGTACCTTTCTCCCCCAAAAGTTATCTGTTCTTCGAGCGATGTAGCCCTTCTATTGTTACTTCAACTTGCCTATTCTTCGAGCTATCTCAGTCTCTCTATGTCAGTAAACAATCTAAAACTACCCCACACTGTATAAACTTTGTTTCGGAGCTCAACACTAAACATTCATAGATATCTACTTACCTAGAATTTTGTAACACCCAGTGTGCGAGTCCAACTCGCATGTACTATTTTTTCCAGAACCATCTCTTCGAGATCAAGAAAAACAAAACCTTGCTGAGACTGAGTTTGTTCCTGCTGCCAAAGTAACATCAATGCAATATTTCCGTAAGTACACACGCTGTACCAAAAGTCCAGTACCAGGATACCATAACCACTAAAGTGTTCTTACAGGCATATCGCCGGCGGCGCGTTGGTCTTTCTTCGTGGTAGCCGCCCTGATGACGCAGTCTATATTAACGGGAGTCATAGCAGTTCAAGTGTATGGTGGTCCGCTGTTCTTAAAAGCCACGCCCTCTCTGTCACCTGACTTGTGCGCGGTTTTTCTGGGTTCTATTCTCTTAGTCGGAAGCATTTGTGGAGCAGCGTTCACGGACTTATTTGGTAGACGGGTAAGAAATATTTTGAATAAATTTGCGTAACCTGCAAAGAATTCAATAGCATGTGTGAACTTCCCGATCAGCAATAGGCTCATGTTCAAGCTAACAGCTTAGGCTCTTTCATTCCAAGAGGAAACTTGAGCTTAGTAGTGGAAAGTACCTATATTGGCTGGAAATGATACTGACGCTGATGATGCTGTGGTTGTTATGGCTCCGCTGGACTAGTTGTTCCTTTTATAATTGCCAGTTTTTTAACGTCTTAGTCAATGACATAACCCACTACTCATGTTTAATCAAATAAAACATGCGAGAACTTTCTTGAAGTCGACTACCATAAAAGAAACTAAAGAGAAATCATCATTTTGTATTTTGACCAGGACTTTATAAAATGTGCAGTGTCTCAAGTCTTTCTGAAATCTTTTAGATCCTCCTCATGACAGCGGCGGCCATCAACGGCATCTGCATGCTGGCGCTTGGGACCCTGGTGCGATGGGCTTGGGGTCCAGAGTGGCTGGTGCCGACTTTCATCCTGGTCTTCTCTTTCGTCTTCAACCTAGGAGGCGGCATGATACCTTACGTACTGCTGGCTGAAGTTTTTGTGCCTGAGGTGAATCTATTATTATTACAGATCTATTCACCTTCAGTAGCTTATCGATGTGCAATAGTAAATATGTAATGAATAAAAAGTCGTGGTAGCATAGAGATTAACCTAAAGCCTCACAACTAAAGGTTTACGACGAAATTACACTTGAAATTGACCACAGTAAAAAAAAAAATTTAGAGTAAACCTACACGAATCTGCCAACAATTGTCAACTAGGCTGACACTATTTACCGGCACGTATAATACCGACATGGAAATACCGACCTGTTATTTCGTGTACACGCCCATACAAACTTGTGTCAAACTGACACAAGAGTTTCTATGGGGCGTGACACAAAATATCATGTCGGTATTGTACGTCCGGTAAATTTATAGTCTCACCCGTCAACTACAAACTCAGCACTGAGGTGTGGAAGGTAAAGGGAAGCTACCACACTATTTTCCCAAGAAAATGGTCATGAAGGTATACTACTACTGATTGTCACCCGACCACCTCGCCGAGCACTCTGTCAATAGTGTAGCGACTTATATAGAAGAAGACTAGCGTCATGATCACGAGTAGACTGAAGAAATAATTGCATGGATATTTTGGCCTATATCCATTATAATGTCCTAATATTCTTATAGTAAAACCGTTTAAACCATAGCGGACTAGTTATCTGATAACTAGTACATATTCCATCGTCACTATAAACTCCGATGTTCCAGGTCAAAGGCTTTGCCCAGTCCATCACAATGCTCTGGCTCTACATAGTCCACTTCATCCTTCTCCTCGCCTTCGTGCCAGCCGTCGAACTGATCGGCCTGGATGTCGTCTTCTTCGTCTTTGCCGCTTGTGCATTCTCTACCACACTTCTGACTCACTATCTCCTGCCTGAGACAAAGGGTTTGAACCCTTATGTCATCGAAGACACGTTTGCGCAACGGATCAAGGAGGGAAGACGATGGGCTTCGCCGGTGAAGAGTTAGGGACGTTTGAAATGAAAAAAATAAATGTAAATAGGACTTATTTTAAGACAGTGTACACCGCAAAATACACACAGGACGCCAATAGGTTGGGAGCGAGTCGTGAACGGGTCGGGTAGATAGTGCGGTGGGCCTATATGAACAACATCACACCGACAGCGGGAGCAGAGAAATATTCTGTTTTATTTTTAAAACACCTAGTTGAGGCACTTGTCCCACCGCCGACGATGAGCGAGAAGCGAGCAGAGCGAGTAACTAGAAACGAGTGGGCGAGCAGTGAAAAGCGAGTGTTCGAGCACGACGGGCGATTATTCGCTCCACTCGCTCGAGCCGGGCGGCTGCCAAGCTAACAGCGCTGAGCGAGTATCGCTGAGCTAGTTTTATAGCAGAGAGTTTTATAGCTCTTGTCGCTGCGACAAAAGATTGAGCGAGTTCTCGCCGGCAGTGTGAACCGCCAGCGATCAACTATTAATATATGTGTCTCTTTTACTCACACAGGATCTTATATC
This sequence comes from Choristoneura fumiferana, assembly GCF_025370935.1. Taxonomy (NCBI): domain Eukaryota; kingdom Metazoa; phylum Arthropoda; class Insecta; order Lepidoptera; family Tortricidae; genus Choristoneura; species Choristoneura fumiferana. The sequence goes on from NC_133495.1 coordinate 8,689,551, forward strand.
TTTTGTTCGTTTCTTGAGCGAGAAAGTAGTCGATAGCCGATCGTTTCCTCGCCGGCTGGTGAGACAGCTGCCTTAACTTGGAGAATGGCTGGAGACCAGAATAGTAAAGTATTGTGTGAATGAATAAATACGAATTAGTTTAATTAAGAAAAACTACTGCAACCTGTATTATAGGTACATAATTTATTACAAATAAATCATTCAGAGAATATCCATATTTCTTACTTAACATTAAATAATAATATAATATAATAATAAAAATATTTATTAATACAACATAACACATTACAAATCAAAATAAATCAATACCTAATAATAATAAAAAACAATTTATACAATAAAAAAATACAAAAAAATCTAATTGAGATTATTTATATATTTGTTTTTACACTGATTTTGGAACACTTTTAATTTTGGCATAAATTATCACATATAATATCACAAAACTTCTTTACATAAATAGGATCAGAATCATTAGATGTCATGCAATAAATACGTACCCAAACCAAAATACACAAAGATCATATTTTTTGCCAATCAAGGACCTACGCTAGGCCTATGCTAGACCTATGCTAGGTAAAGCAGTTTGCACGGAGGGTTGGACGCCCGCCTGTTAAAAAATAGTATGAGCAGCACTTACTATATCTTTTAAACAGATTTACATTAATTATTAAATGATATCTATACATCACAACACTTCATTTTTAACACATTGGATTCGCTATTAGGAGTAAGGGGTCGCCAATGCGGATCGGAATTATTTCCCAATATCCCTGTCCATGATATAATCATTAATTTTATAATACGAATACGACTTAGATATTGATGTCTTCTTGACAATAGACTTGAATTTTGTATCCGTTTCAATGGTAATATTTTTTGAAATTTTATTATAAAAGCGTAAGCAATTTCCCAGAAACGACTTTTTGGCTTTAGCCTGTCTGTAAGGTGGAACTTTAAGCTCCCCTGTGTTTCTAGTAGCGTTAGTAGGAAAATCACATATTTCTTTCTTCTCCTAATTTCACTCTTTTGTAAGATAAAAATTGGCTCAATTGTAGTGTGAGCTGCGCCACACGCACACTCTCCCAATATGTAACCTATATAATAAGAATTAATGTATTCTAATAGACAGTATTTACACAGCACCTGTGAGTTTCACTTGTCCCTCGATCGCCTCCTTACATGGCGTCCCTGCCAGTGCCGCTTCCTCGTGCGGCGCTGGCGGCGCTCTGTGCCACCAGTATTCGTTAGTGGACTTACTTAATATATTAGTGAAGTGAAAAAAAGACTAAAAATTGATGAAGTGAAAAGGTGTGAACCTTTATTTAAGTAATTTACGGACTACGAAAAAAAACATGAAATGTAACTACTATTAACTAAAATAATATAAAATTAATCAAGAAAATAAATGTAAGAAAGAAGATGGAAGAGAACTAAGCAGTTATCATAAGCAGTGTCGTAACATGCAGGCTACCTTGGTTGCAACCCCCCAAATAAAACCCTCGACCTTAATGTGCTTGTCATGAAGGTCGGTAAATGAGTCATTGCGCGTACAAATTTTCTTGTCATGAAGCCCAAGATCGGTACATGAGTTATTGCCCGTACTAATACTGCTGCGCGCGCTGCTGCTGCAGGACCACACGCACACGCACGTCAGGCACGTGCTGCGGGAGGGGGAGGGCGGCGCTGCCAAGAGCGCAGCCTTAGGTATTGCCAATATTTGGAACAATTATATTTTTTCTTTTAGAAATATAAAATTTTACTCGCAAATGTGATGAAAAACATTGTATGTCGCACGGGCGGTAGGTACTAGAATTACGAACATCGACTCATTAAAGCCCTCAGTCTTCGACTTCGGGCTTCTAATAGACTCTCGTTCGTAATTCCTTATTTACCGCCCTTAAAACACAATGTCCTATTATAACATCGTTTGGAAAGGTATGTTTGCAAATATTATGTGGTTTTCGGATAACTATTTTACAGGACTGTAGAAGGGTTTTTTTATTAATTGTTTTTTTATTAGTCATGTGCTACATTTAAGCTAAATAATAATTATAATCATAAGTCAAAGCCGCTTGTTGACGAGGTTCTATAAATTTCAGAATTTTTGAGATATTTCGGTTTTCAAAGTAACAAAAATTTACTTTACGCAGTCTTAAAATAGATAGAAAAGAAAAAGTCATTGTTTAGACTCCCAGCGCTTAGCTAGATGATTCCATATAGGTCATCAAGTACTGATCGGAATGTGAGGTGTGTTATTTCGACTCACATTTCACTAGGTAAATGAGGTACTGTGCGCTCTTCAAGGCATGTTGAGCAAGAATGATCAAAAAGATATTAACTTCGGTAGTGACTTCGGTAATGACCACAGGCCGTATTGTCTAACGTTTCTAACACTTGCGATCAAAATCAAATGGCAGTTTTTGTATCCGAAAACTGTAATTTGATTGTGATCGCGAGTCTCAGAAACGTTACGCAAATAGACCCTCAGGAGGCATTTCAACGGCTGACGAGTAATGTGAAGCTTATGATTAGGGCCCGGAATTTTGCGTGCGGCTATTAACAGATTGTAGGGAGAGAGCACCGCTTTTTATCGATGTTATCGACAAATCGACAGTTTTTTTATTTATGTTTCTGTTAAATAAAACCTCAAATTTTCCGATGATACGCACAGTCGAACAAATTGAAGACCCAGGCAGGGTGGAACTTGTTGTTACTAATGTCATGTTGACATCTCATACTTTTGTCAAGGAAATCATAGTGCAATTGATTATTAAAAGGTTCCATCCTGGGTCATGATTCAACATGTTCGACTGTACTTTTTCAGCGGTCAATGATGAAAAAAATTCGAAATATCGGAAAGTTTAATCGGTTTAAATTGCCTTATTGAAATCACTATAACTACGAATACATATAAGAGCTTGCTCACCCGATATGAAGTGTTTCATAAAGGCCCTTTCTTCCCGGTTGATCGACACCTCTGGGGACCCAAGAGCTGGTACGTATTTATCCCAGCGGATCGCACTTGCGGTCCAAAGGGGTAATGCGGCCAGCATCATGGGAACTCTGCCATAGGCAGATCTTTTGGACGGGGTTTTCTTTTTATAATTTTTATTTTTATAGTAACATGTAGATATATTTAGTTAAGGTTTCTAGGTAAGTTTTCTTTGTCTTCTTATTATTATTATCATTTTATTTTATTTAATCTGTACTTCTTTTGTTTTTTTTTTATTTGTATATACATAGAGAGAGTTGATAACCTAAGTAGGTATTTGCTTGTAAGTGGTATTTTATTTATAGATAAATTAACCGCATTGATAATAGTTGGATACTATCTATAATATCGATGAAAATTCCGGGCCTTACTCATGATGCATCTTACGGACAAAGCCCACGCCAAATACGAACGATCCGCTACCTGAACCAGAGGGGCTACTACGAAATTTGAAAATCAAAGTTCGTATCGTACCGTCTCTTTCACTCTCGTATTAAATAATATAAGCGTCAGCGAGACGGCAAGATACGAAGTTCGAATTTTGCACTTCGTAGCAGAGATCGGTATTTTCACGGCATTTATCTGTCATAGTGAATTCTCGCTTATCGACTCTACCTAAATGATATCGATAATGATTATTATCGTAAAATAATAACCTTAATATCTTTTATAAAGACACTAATGGAACACTTATTAGCACTACAACAGACTTTAAATATGAAATTGAATTATTAAATTAGAAATTGCTAACTATTCGACGACCTGATGGCCAAGTGGTTAGAGAACCTGACTACGAAGCTTGAGGTCCCGGGTTCGATTCCCGGCCGGGGTAGATATTTGTATGAATAATACGAATGTAGTTTGTTCTCAGGTCTTGGATGTTTAATATATATTTAAGTATGTATTTTATTTATCTATATAAGTATGTTTATCCGTTGCCTAGTATCCATAGTACAAGCTTTGCTTTGTTTGAGACTAGGTCAATTGGTGTCAAGTGTCCCATGATATTTATTTATTTATTATATTCATTGTTTTCATTGCATAATCCATATTTATGTCAATTTCACATTTTCGACTGGTCAAAAGTTAATTGGAAGGGATCGTTCTTTAAAGATAAAACCGTCTATTGTTGACCTCTACTTTTAATCTTTTTGAACATGTTGTGTATCGATATATCGATATTGAATATCGGAAGTCGATAAGTGAGAAGTCCCTATGGTAGATCAAAATGCCGCAAAAATTCCGATCTCTGCAGGGCTACTACGAAACTCGAAATTCGAAGTTCGTGTCTTGCGGTCCCTCTGATACTTGTACTATTTAATACGAGAGCGAGAGGGACGGTACGATACGAACTTCGAGTTTCGAGTTTCGTAGTAGCCCTGCTGCTTCGTAGTATAGGCTCTGAAAAACCTAGTGGTTGCAACTAACATCGACTTTACCGACTCAAAGACTCTCCGGAAATACCACATAATAGGTAATAGTAGAAATACTTAAAGTGCACTGTCCTTCCAGACTCAAAGACGCAGACTGACCTATCGACATACTTTACCGACCCCGACTCCCGACCTAATAATGTGACCCAAAAATATGTGAAAAAATATCAAAATATAATATTTTTTTTAATCTGAAATTCCTTCATTGTTTATGTTACAACTAATATAATTTTGCGGTCAAATGCGTTGCCTTTCGGATGGTTTTATTGATATGCGGAACCCTCGGCGTCTGATTCGTTTCTTAGCTCCCCGTAATTCATCATTACAATAGTTTTTGGCTGCGATTAACTTTATGAACCTAAATTTCGCGGAAACATGAGATGGTTGTTTGCACATTATAGCGCGTACGGCGGCCGAGGGCACTCCTGCTAGTGAGCTCCGCGACACTTATGTGCCTCTGGTACTTGTTGCGGTAGCTTTTAATAAAAAAAAACAGTGTTGTATTAATTATATTAGATAAATTAAAAAAAAAAAACAAAATGAGGGTTGCTAGCTTCATGCGTCAATTCTTGGGAGCGGCTATCAGTAAGTACTTCAATGTTTATTTTAAAAAGTTTTTTTTTTCATGAACACACATTTTTTACGCATAGACGTATACATGCGAAAGGTTGCCCATAGTCCTTTATTTTACTATCGTAAGCTCGCAGGTAGTAATTGTGTAGTTAATTTACTTTATACTGTTTATTCCAGTGTCCTTCCCCAAATTCCTCCTCGGTTCCGGCCTGGTATGGCCATCGTACTCCATAATCACCCTCCGAAGCGCGAACACCCCTCTCTCAGCCCCCATCACCCTGATGGAAGAAGCTCTGGTCGGCAGCCTCCCCCTGATCTCCGCCATCTTCATGTCTCCGTTCGGAGGTGTCATCGTGGACAAAATTGGACGGCGGTGGGCTGGGATTGCCACGTGCTTTGCTGTCGCAGTGAGTAAATAATCCATCCTTCTTAAGAGCGTTTATACCTGCTGAGCTGGCAACGTTCTCGATTATTCCATAAAAATTGAATGAAAATTAAAAATGTCTGATAGAACACTTTCTTAATATATAAGTTAATGTGTCTACGCCAATAATTATTCGTTATAGACTATTGTTTTCTTTAAAAACCATTTATAAACATTAATACGTTTACTACGTTTTCCTGTCCGTGGTCTCCATTCGAGGACTCGTATTCTCCACCGTTCATCAGTCCTGCCTGTGGTCCTGCGACAAACATGGCCAGCCCAACGCCACTTCAGCGAACTAATTCTTTGAGCAACATATATTAACCTAATAAAAAGATCTCAACATAAAAATGGAATAAAAACAAGACATACATGACGCTGAATAGGCCCCCGCTCGGCATAATGCTTGCTATGACATGGCACTGATTTTCAGTGAGAACCTTATCTGAAAACTAAGTAGTAACTAAAGAGTAATAATAGCACTCACGCCAAAAAACCATAAAAAAAGAGTTAAAAAAATAATAGTAGATTATTGTCGTGGCCTGGAAGTAGGCAATTGCTGGCTGAGTATGAGTATTAAACGGACGAGCTTGCGAGTCCGTTTAACTAATACGAAGCCAGCAATTGCTATTCCAGCCGAGACTAATATAAAGCTCTTCTCAAAAATGGTGAATAATTCTGAAATAGAATAAACTTTTTCTCAAAATATATTATAAAATTTAATTTTATTCCAATATTTTTCTTATGCTTTCCCGCCTCTTTTCATTAAAAATAAACTGCAGGTGTATTTTTCCACCGAAAACACCACAAGCTATTTCAGACCCAATAGAAAAAGTCCGGAGTTCCAACAAAATATCTGATACCGGCCATTAGACTTGGCTGTATACCACTTGTGCCAACATTTCCATGGCTTTTTTAACTTAAAAAAAAATGTGACTGATTGCAGGCGCACTAATTCATTATTGTCGAGCTAGCGCGCCTGCAATCTTTTTAACTTTTTAATTTCTCGCTGACCATAAACTATGCACTTCACCTTCTGATATGTAAAGAATAATGTCAACTATTACGGACATTTTTGAGAAAAAATATAAAATTTCCTTATTATTAAATTGTATGACATTTAAAGTTTGACAGTCACATTTGAGTTGCATTGAGTTAATACGAGTATCTATTTATCTACTTAATACCTTTAAGCGAGCAATTCTTGTATAATATATTTATATATAGTCAGAATCTCGGAAACGGCTTCAACGATTTTGATGAAATTTTGTATGTGGGGTTTTTGGGAATGACAAATCGATCTAGCTTGGTCTTATCTCTGGAAAAACGCTTATTATCGTGTTTTAGCCCGAGCAAAGTTCGGTTGCCCAGGTACTGCCAATGAAGCAAATATCTGTAACATCCTAATAACAATCAATTAGGAAGATTGCTAACTGGGCCGCCCCCTTGCGACGTTTAATCTAATAACATTTATTTTATCTGTATTTACCCACAATAAAACAATTTTTCCGATCAAATGATAAAGGAGTTATCAAACAAAAGAGATTATGTATGTGATAAAGGTATGTAGGTACCTTGTAATCTTACTAATATTACAAAAATTATAAATGTAAAAGTTTCTGCATTTATCAGTGTATAGGTAGGTATGTTTAATACTTACTCATTGACGCTAAAACGGCCTGACGAATTTTAATAACGGAATTTAATGTCCGGTTGACTGGATTTAGAGAATAATTATACCGGGTGTGGCCTGTAACAGGAGAAAATAATTAAAACATAGATCGTACTCCTCAAGATCAACGACATTAGTTCAGGGACTTTTAAAAATAAGTAGGTTTGTTATGTCAGAAAAAAAGAAAGAAATAAAGTTTAAAATTTATTCGAAGAAGCAATGTAAAGCAAAATGCTTGATGTTTGTAGGGTGACAGGCGACTATAGCGTGACGTACATTGATAACACTATGTTCAGAATTGGTGTGACGTAGTTTGTGGCTGGCCCTTCACTATCCTTTATCAGCTCTGCATACGTAAACTATTAGGCCTAGCAATCAATCAAAATTCCAGGATTTCGCGAAAATTCCTGTCAGAAAAACACGCGCCGAATTTGGTGTCTCTAACCGATTGAAAATTGTTGGATACCCGATCCCGTGGCAAATTTGGAATAAAACGTAGCCATGTGTTATTGCAAACTTCCAGCTATCTACAAAATTATCAAAGCACTGCTGCTTCACGGCAGGATTAGCGAGCAAGATAGTGGTAGTAATCCGGGCGGACCTTGCACAAGGTCCTACTACCTGCATGAGTTGAGATGGCACTGCAGTCCACTATTGGAGTAGGTATGCAAGCGATCAGAATTTTCGGTTGTTTGGTCGGATTCCCCGGTCGTGCAATTGGTATAACACCTCTGGGCGCAGTCACATGAAGTGCTCCACGTGACGATCTGGAAGTTTTCGTTTTAAAGTCTTAGGGCCTCCGTTAGCTGACCCGGTTTGCACGAAGCGAGTGGACGCCTATTGAAAAATAGTATGAACAGCATAGGAGCAGCACTAACTGGGCGCCAGTCGCCAGTTGAAGTGCGCCCGTGAACAGCACCCGCGCCAGCTAGCGTAGGCCCTAGCTTTGGTTTCCTGGGATCAGCGGTGACGTCATGTAGGGGCCGTGATGGGGCGATGAATGACGTCACGAGATCGTTGTCGATTTGAGAGCTCTCTAGGGAACCGCACCGCTAATCCTAGGACACCCGGGCTTTAGATTTCGTACAAGCACTACAAGCACATTGCTAATAAAACAAATAATATTTTAATGAATCTTTTCACAGGGTGGTCAGTAGGACTGCATAGAATAAAGCTTCCAATTCACACTAGGAGGGTGTTTGTTATCATCATAATAATTGTTTTCAGATATCATGGGTGCTGATTGGTTTTGGGACTACCGTCCCTATGCTGCTTGTCGGAAGGTTCATTTTTGGATTGAGTGGTGGCTTAAATATGCAGGTATGTTTTTTTTAAATTAGTTATACTACTTTATAATGTTCTTACCGTCACATGGTGGCAATTATAGTCCGAACCAAGTCTACCTCGGCCATTCTCATTTTATCGTGCACCTGTCTAATTACCGTACCGCTTTTTTTGTCATGCAAAACCGACACGACACTGCAACTGAGTGCACATCTAGACAAAGGTCGGCTGCCATTTACATTTATCTGTGCACTCAAGTCTAATTACCGTGTCACTAGTGCGGTAAAAAAGCGGTACGGTAATTAGACAGGTGCACAATAAAATAAGAATGGCCGACCTAGGTTTGATTTGAAAAAATCAGAAAGAAAGAAAATATTCTTATTCGTGTTAACATGAAAAAAATATAAAATAAAAATGCACAAGTCACGAAAATATATATTTTTTATTTTTAGTTTTTTTTTAAAGCTAGAGAAACCCCGAGATTAGCCCTCACTACGCGTATAGCTCGCTGAGCAACTCTGAGCCTATTATAAGCTTAACAGTGAAGCATCACGTCTCGGACCCATATTAGGTCATCTTGGCTTTAGATATACTTAAAAATAAAGATTTTTTTTTAAAGCGTTTATACCTGCTTAACTGGGACCGTTGCACTTTTGTTAGTTTTTTTCGATTATTCCTATTATTATTATTTTCTTTCAAAACGAACAAATGCTTATTAACGGTTTTTAAAGAAAATAAAAGTCTATCACGAATAATTATTGCAGTAGACACATTAACTTATATATTAAGAACAATTCTTATAGACCACATTTTTAATTTTCATTCAATTTTTATGGAATAATCGAGAAAAACTAACAAAAATGCAACTTTGGCAGCTCAGCAGGTATAAACGCTCTTATAGTCAAAATATATTAATATTTACCTCGACGTTTCGGCAACATTACAGTGGCCGTGGTCACGAGTAGACTGAAGTGTGGGGTGTCAAGTCTGCCTAGCAGCGCGAGTCCTTCGAACTACACGCACTAGATCACAAATAGTACCGGCCCTCGTATCACGAACTACCCGCACTTCATTATTTTTATTTGTCACCCCATCACACCGACACACAACACTAACAACGTCCGATCGTCCCTCAGATCAGAACATTAATTCCAACGCTGACACTTATTTTTAACAGGATTCTACGAAGATGAAAGCTTGTATCCATCATCCCGGTTGAAATTTTTATGCTTTTTTATTTCAACTGTTTCACATGGTACGTGAGTCTTGAGTAGAAATGACGTTCCGTGGAGAGAATTTTAGGATTGTGAAGCTTAATCCAGTGGTGTGGTCCTGACACCAATAAACGCTCGGCTATGGGACTTATTTACCTGGCCATTTTTAACAGCTGCAATATGTTCGTTGACCCTCTCAACTATTGATCTTTTCGTCTGTCCGATATAGGAACTACCACACCTACAATCAACCTTATAAACACCCGGTGTTTGGAAGGGAACGACATCCTTGGGTGTCCTAATATGCCTCGCGACTTTGGACAAAGGCATGTACACTACCTTGATGGAATAAGTACTTGCCTAAAACGGCTCCAACTTTGTCCGTCACTCCTTTCACATAAGGCATATACGCAGGCTGTCTAGCTACATCAGGATGTTTGGTTCTACGTTTCCCTCTGGGCTGCCATTTATTTACCACATATCCGTTACGATTTAGTATGTACCTCCTGAACATGTCTCAACTCTTCTTCAGCAAATTCAGGGTCACACAAATCAAATGCCCTATTTTGCAATGAACTCGCAACGGATTCGAGATGTCTGGGATGGTGGTGAGATGATGCGTTCAGATACCTGTCTGTGTGCGTCGGCTTCCTGTAGACGGTATGTGCCAAAGAACCATCCGCTTTCGCCATTACCTTCACATCAAGGAAAGCTAATGAATGTCCCTCTTCCAACTCATAAGTAAAACTAACATTAGTGATGAATGGAATTGACGATATGCCAGAAACTGTTCCACTTCAGGTTTCTCACCTTTCATAACGCAGAAAGAATCGTCGACGTACCGCTTCCACAATCTAACATTCCACGCTTGTAGATCTATTAACGTCTCAAATTTTTGACTATGAGTGAAAATCACGAATTTTTAACCAGGATATCTCCCCTTCAGCCAGTCCTCCGGCCAGGTGAACTGATTTAGGCTGATGATGATGGTGATGATGGTGATACCTCCCCAGGTCGCCTGGTCCTTCACAGCAGAAGTATCCGAAGATGCGGTCCGAGGCTTCATGTCGTCCATGCCAGCCATCACCTACGCCGTCGGCGCCCTCTTGTCCATCACCATGGGGTGGGTGACGACATACCACGTCATCGCCTACGTCAATGTGGGCTTTGCCGTCGGCAACGCGATTGTTATGTACGTGCTGCCAGAGAGTCCGGTGTATTTGGCGCTAGTGGGAAGAGATGAGGTAAGAGCTCAACATCTACATCGTTTGGCTCCGTTTCTACCAGAGATGAGCGAGAATGTGTTACGAGGAATGTGTTTTCATGAATCAATACAAATATCGAAAATACAAACTGAGACATGGATGCACAGAAAAACAAGAAAAAGAGACCAGCACTGGGAATCGAACCCAGGTCCTCAGCAATCCGTGCTGCGTGCTATAACCCCTACATCACTGCTGGACAGGAATCTAAAAACAATTTTTTCCTATGCATACATATCTCAGGTTGCTTATTTCTACTATGCTACTTAAGCAACTGCACTAGCGACATCTATGTTTCATCGACAGATGTCACACTACGTAAAAGTAACAAATTTGGAGTTGAAATAAAAAAAAATACAAAAAGACTCCAAAAAAACTAATCATAATTTGATTGCTTAGTAGTGACATCTCTTGTCTGGGTGAGCGGTTAGTTCCGAAAGAGTGTGACGTCTGTCGACGAAACATAGATGTCGATAGTGCTGCTGCTTAAGTAGCGTAGTAGAAATAAGCAACCTGAGATATGTATGCATAGGAAAAATTCGTGTCTAGATTCCTGTCCAGCAGTGGTGTAGGGGTTATAGCACGCAGCACGGATTGCTGAGGACCTGGGTTCGATTCCCAGTGCTGGTCTCTTTTTCTTGTTTTTCTGTGCATCCATGTCTCAGTTTGTATTTTCGATATGGTTTCACGGGATACCCGTAAAAGTAATAAATTTGGAGTTGAAATAAAAAAAAATACAAAAAGACTCCAAAAACTAATCATAATCAATAGAAACGCTTCATTTACCTCGTCTCGCACAGCACCGCTTTGCAGGAAACAGCTGAGCGGGGCGAGGCGAGGTAAACACATTCCTTACAACACATCCTCACACATCTCTCACGCAAACGAAGACGAATCTTAGGACTTGTGAACTTCGGACTTTTAAAAATCGGAATTAGGGAATTAAATGCAGGCTTAGTTAAAAAGCTATAATGTTATTCGCTCAATACGTTAGTCAGCACTTAGTCAATTAATTATGTGGCTTTGATTTGGATCTTTTAAGGAGTCATCAATCTCTTGAACGGATTAAACACGATGAACTGAATGAATCTTTTTCCACTTTGATACTTTTTAATACCGGTGAATTAAATTTAACTTTTGTATCATATTGATACCAGGAGGCCATAAAATCGCTGGCTTTCTATCGGGCAGCGACGACTAAAGACAAAGCTGTCATAGACGAGATGTCGGAGATAAAGAAGAACCAGGCTAACAAGCAGACTACTATGGCGCTACTGCCCACGGAAGGTAATTTGAGATGAAGAAATTTGATCTACGAGTAAGCTGTAAGCTGCAAAGTTACGAAAGTTCCAAAAACTTGATCCATTTTGAAATGATGGGCCCTTTCGGCGGCTTAGTTAGGACCACAATCATTAATAAAATAACCACTTTTTCATGTGTCCACTTTTTTAAATGACCGCGCCAGGAACAAATTAAATTAATTTACGCTATTTTTTGATCAAATGGTAATTTAAAGAAGAGGTAATTTCAAGAAGTGTTCATTTCAAAAAGTGGTAATTTCAATAAGCGGTCATTTTAAGAAGTGGTAATTTCAAGAAGTGGTCATTTCAAAAAGTGGTAATTTCAATAAGCGGTCATTTTAAGAAGTGGTAATTTGTCATAGTGGTCCTAAGCCGCAAAAAAGTATAGGGCGACTGCAAAAGTCGTTCGACAACTCACTCAATTTTTTTTTTAGATGGCTACTCCTAGTCAATATTTTTTCACGGATCTTCTTTAATTTTATACTAGCTTTAGCCCGCGATTTCACCTGACAAAATTTCATTTGTCGCTATCACACGCGGGAATTATGCAATTTTCCGCAATAAATCCAACCTATGTCATTCCAAACGTCTCAAACTATCGCCATGCCAAATTTAGTACAGCGTTTTAAGCGAGAAGAGGTTTCAGATAGACAGAGCTACTTTCGCATTTCTATATGAGTACTTACGGATGTAAAAAAATCTCAATTGTATAAGTATACCAATTTCAAAACTATGTATCAAAGAAGCTCCAATTTGAACAAAGTCATCCCGAGTTATGGTGGCCAGTTCTGTTGAGTTTGGAACATTTTGTCGCTCTGAAGCGATAAAGCAGCTTTATGTATTGCTTTCTATATTATGGTGTCCAATAAAGAGACATTGTATTGTATCGTTTTGCAGAGCCTACGCAGGAGTCGCAGGATCCAGAAAAGCAAAATCTTTCGGAGACGCCATTTGTTCCTCCAGCCAAAGTCACAGGCTGGACCTACTTCCGTAAGTAAAGCGTGTACTAAATTCATACTAAGTAAGAACCAAAACTAATTTGATTTAAGATTTTTTTAAACCGAAAAAAGATTCAGGCCTGCTGAAAGCCCAAACTAGTTCAAACCTAAATTTCCTAACTATACAATCTATTTATGCATTTAAGAAAAAAAAAACACCTCATAAAAATCATGAATGACGCATTCTCATTGGTGAATTTAATTTCACATGCAGCAGACAATTACTTTTGATTGGTCCAATTGTCGTTTCAACACGTCAGTAATGAAATTCAAAAATTATATTCTAAAAAGTCGTATCGTATTATGAAATACATTATATTGATACGACCTGTTTTCGTAATGTATTACATTGTTGTCGTATTTTGCGAACCATAAATGAATCAGCTGTTAAATGTACATATTATATAGGCAGTTTTGGGTACTGGATTTAGGTTATCTAGCATTTTCGACCAGTGTCGTGAAAAAAAAATTTGATTTTGGTGAGGAAACGTACTGTTTATTATAAACATATAATGTTACTGTGATTTAGCCAATAATTTTTCCATTTGAAATAAATTAGATACATTATAAATAAATAGCCATTACTTTCAGGAAAGTCACCTGCAGCGCGTTGGACCTTCTTCGTGGTAGCCGCTCTAATGACTCAGTCCATCACCACCGGGGTCATCGCAGTTCAAGTTTACGGTGGCTCTCTCTTCCTCAAAGCCACGCCCTCTTTGTCACCGGATCTATGTGCAGTTCTGCTTGCTTCTACGCTCCTGGTAGGAGTTTGTGTTGGAGCTGCTTGCTCGGACTTCTTTGGGAGAAGGGTAAGTTTTTTTTTATTGGATATAAAGATATGCGGGCAACAAACAGGATGATGTTCTAGCGTCATAAAAAATACCAGTCTAACCTACAGCATCAAGACGAAATCCTTTGAAAGAAAGCCAAAAAGCGATGATAAGATAACAGAAAAACAAAGAAAAATAAAACTTCAAGCTCATTAATTCAAGAGGTGGAAATGCACGATACATTTGCAGAACATTTTGTATTATTTTACATCTTACCTATCAAAGGTGTCCCCAATATTCAAAAATCCAACATTCCCTTCGGTCCATTAGATTTGAAGAAAACTACACAGTACATCTATATCTATATCATATACAGTCATCTACATAATATCTGCCACAGTGGAGTGTACAAAAACATCTGACACTTAGGTCCTAGAAATAGAGTCCTATCAGATATTTATGCACTCTTTTTTGTGTCAGATTTTGCTGCTAGCCCGTTAATGTTCAATTTTATGTTTTAATCCCAGCCCCTTCTGATGTCAGCGGCGACCATCAACGGCTTTTGTATGGTGGCGCTTGGCACCCTGGTTCGCTGGGAGTGGGGTCCCGAGTGGCTGGTGCCTGCCATCATCCTTGTCTTCTGCTTCGTGTTCAACCTTGGAGGAGCCATTGTACCGTACATAGTGATGGCTGAAGCTTTCGTGCCTGAGGTGAGAAGTGAATAATGAAGTGAAAAGTTGAAGTATGGTATCAATATAAACAGGGTTATTCGGGATACGTGAGCAGGAAGGGAGACGTGAGCTAGAACAATACTACCAGGTTCAATAAGTTAAATCTACTTTATCGTACTAGTATTAGTGAGACAAAAAATATGAAATTAATTACTAAAGTGCACTTAAAGGTCACTCTGCAATTAAAGGTGCGGGAATTTTTAATAATTATAATTATGAACGATCCATTATCAATTACTGAGGATGTAGGCACGTAGCCTGAATCACTCAATATTGCAGGAAAAGTAAGCGAGACGAAAGAACAAAGGTGGTCTTCGAAGCTTTGAAAGAGTAACAAACTTAACAAACTGTTGTTTGCTGTTACTCTTTCACGCTAAAAAGGGTGGACGGATTTGAAAGAAATTTGGTGTGCATATAGGCTGGACCTCTATAATCGCTACTTTTATTCCAATATTCCCATTGGATAATGATGCAAGAATGTTAAATCACGAAAATTCTACCGCTGAGTCTAAAGCCATTAAATTCTGCACAGACGTTGTTCATATAACGTAAATGAAGAATGCGGTATAATTTTTGCATTTTAATAACAATTTAGTAAAATCCCGGAGTTCAATCCAACTATATTGTATTTCCTTTTTGTACAATAAAGAGTATAAACAAACAAACAAACAAACAAACTACTATAAATAATGATTCACAACGAGCAATGCCGCGTATTCTCAAGCAGTTCAATAAATAGCTTCTGGTACACTTGATAAAACATCGTGTCATCTTTAATTCGTATCAATTAAACATTGTGTATTATAATGAATGAACTTGCGCCAAGGACTACCGCGTGACTGCTAAATACATCCAACTTCATCGCGCTTGTGATAGATATCGTATGGCGTATAGTACTGAATAGAGACGTCAAGTTAGGCAATTCAATAAGGGATAACAAGCTAAATGGTTCTCTATCGTTTGCCCGAATTTTATATGCCCGAATGTTTCGTTTTCTAGAATTTTCATTTGCCATAAAGTACTTTATTTCTGAAATAGTAATTTCTTTAGAGTTGATATTTAACTAACCAAACCTAACTTACTGCATTATATGATGACATTTAAAAAATCCTGAAAACAGTACGGTTCTATATATTTTATGGCAAACGTTGGTATGGCAAGTGAAATTCGGGCAAATGAAATTCGGGCAAGTAAAGGTAAACGCAAGCTAAATATCGCTAAATGGCATTAGAATCTAGAGATGCGTTTGACGCAACTAGTCTTGCTTGTAATTGGCTCAGTTAATACGAACTTTCAATCCTATTCAGTATTGGGAAAGTTTTCAAATTGGCAGAGCCATGTGAGTTGAAACCGTAAAAACAGAATCGCGGGGTCCAGCTCACAGAACCTCTTAGTTCTTCGAATTGTTTGCCGTCCACGGATATGTCGTGGAGGACGTCATTATCATGAACAAAAGCCTTTACGACTGTTGGCTCACGATTATCATCATCTTCCAGGTAAAAGGCTTCGCCCAATCCATGAACATGCTGTGGCTGTACCTCGTCAACTTCGTGCTACTCCTCGCCTTCGTGCCAGCAGCAGAACTAATCGGCCTGGAGTTCGTCTTCTTCGTCTTCGCTGCTTGTGCCTTCTCCTGTGCTCTTATGACTCATTACCTTCTGCCGGAAACTAAAGGCATGAACCCTTATGCCATTGAAGAGGTGTTTACCCAGAGGATAAAGGACGGGAGAAGGTGGGCTTCACCTGAAGCAGTTAAAGGTTAAGGTTGAAGTAAAATTGTGAGCGAATAAAGGAGTGTGTCAAAACATAATGAAAATAGTCCAGAATATCGTCCAATGCACTCTAAGACTATTCTAACAAGCACGAACACGGCTCAGTTACGTTATTTCGTCTTGGAGTTCCAGTCCCTAACTTCCGGCTCCATCATCTCATCAGTTCGATGGTCCCATTGGTTTTATTCCTTCTGACGGTGTATGACAGAATCTGTAATAAAGTTCAAAGATTCCGATTTTTAGTATCATGACATCTTTCTTGGGAAAATAGTGTAATGGTTTCCCCTTGACTTCGACGCCACAGCGCTGGAGTCACGAGTTCATAGTTAGCAATATAGACTGCTCACGACCGCCCCCTCTCACATGTGGTCCCGTAGTTGCCTTTTAGGATATCGATGGGAAGAGATGGGTTCGTCCTATTCTAAAACCGGGCACAGCATGGACGGAATATATACATTATTCAATTTTATATTGGGTATAAAATAATATCGAGAGCTATGGTGCAAAAAGTATGTTGTGTTCGTTTACTTTGTTGTGATTCTACCTAAGAAGTATTTTAAGAATGTAATATAAGACAAGCAGTTTTATGCCTGTAAATAACTATTAAAATTTAAATGAATAACAAGAAAATGTTTTTTTTTTTATTAACATGGTGTACTTATTAGTTTTTAGGAAACGTATTTATTTGAAAACTACTTTATTAATAATATTATTATTGCAAATTGCGAAATTTTAGATGTTTAGATGTTTGTTACTACATTGTACAAACATAACCTAACAGATTTAGACGACGCCTCATGAATCATCATCATCATCATCTCAGCCTATATACGTCCCACTGCTGGGCACAGGCCTCCTCTCAGAACAAGAGGGCTTGGGCCATAGTTCCCACGCGGGCCCAGTGCGGATTGGGAACTTCACACGCACCATTTAATTGCTTCGCAGGTTTGTGCAGGATTCCTCACGATGTTTTCCTTCACCGCCAAGCTCGTGGTAAAATTTCAAATGTAATTCCGCACATGAATTCCGAAAAACTCAGAGGTGCGAGCCGGGGTTTGAACCCACGACCCTCTGTTGAGAGGCGATAGGCCAAACCACTAGGCCACCACGGCTTTTACATATTGCCTCATGAATATTAATAGCTAAATAATTTTACTGAGGCAGCGTAAATAAATCTAGGCGTTATCTTCTAACAGCCACACAGTATTACATTATTAGGGGAATAGCACGCCAGTGGAACGCACAAAGCGCTACCTGGCTAAGAAGAAAAAAAAAATTGCAGGTGGTAGGACCTTGTGCAAGGCCCGCCCGGATTGCTACCACCATCTTGCTCGCTAATCCTGCCGTGAAGCAGCAGTGCTTGCACTGTTGTATTTCGGCGTGGAGAGTAAGACAGCCGGTGATATTACTGGCACTTGATGGTATCCCATCTTAGGCCTCTAGGTTGGCAACGTATCTGAAATACCCCTGGTGTTGCAGATGTTTATTATTGTTGACCCACTTGCTCGTTTGCCATCCAGTCGAATAAAAAAAACTGAACATGTTCTTGTACAAATGTGCTTTACTGTACGTACAGTCACCAGCACCAATATCTGACACAACAAGCGTGCATAAATATCTGATACGACTCTATTTCTAGGGCCGGAAGGACGTCAGATATTTTTGCACGCTCCGCTGTGGCAGATATTAATGGTGGTGACTGTACCTACGTCAACAAAAGTTACATATAGTTTCGTTGGTAGATATGGATGCGCAACTCAGTGCATGCATCGTTTGTGTTCTGCACAAATTGTTAATGTGCTACAGGAAACTTTGGTTAAATTGGATACAATTGTATCTTTACATGTCTTCTTTTTTTTTGTTTTTTTTATTCGACTGGATGGCAAACGAGCAAGTGGGTCTCCTGATATTTAGAGATCACCACCGCCCATAAACATCTGCAACACCAGGGGTATTTCAGATGCGTTGCCAACCTAGAGGCCTAAGATGGGATACCATCAAGTGCCAGTAATTTCACCGGCTGTCTTACTCTCCACGCCGAAACACAACAGTGCAAGCACTGCTGCTTCACGGCAGGATTAGCGAGCAAGATGGTGGTAGCAATCCGGGCGGACCTTGCACAAGGTCCTACCACCTGCATCTCAAAACTTAAGTCGTTTAAGATGGACGAGCAAGACTTTATTTCTTTTGCGCCGCGCAGTTTGTGTATAACTGGTGTGGCCTGTAATATGAGCAAATAATTAAAACATAGATCATACTCGTCAAACTGAACAACGTTTGTTCAGCTACTTTTAAAAAATTTGAACATGAAACTACAACAAAACAAACAAACAAAACAAATTAAACATGTCGAGCTAAACTCGATTTAAGACGTGAGTTATCCAGGTCATTATATTTAATACTTTAAAAATAATTAGTTTTTTAATTTTTATTACACTTTCAACTTCAACTTTTTGCTTAATGGCAACCGGTCGCTTTAGGTTAGCAACCATTACTGCCAATGACACCTGACAGCAGCAAATTATACATGTGTCTGACCGGTTAATAAAGGTTTTTCTAAACTTTTTATTACACTTTAACAGCCTTATCTTAAAAAACATCTAATTCGAATTAATCCGAACTTACACTTGGACTAGTTACTCCTTGACTAAATAAGTATTAAGTCAGTTTTAACATTTGTATTAATAAACATGGACTAGCGAGGTATTAGTTAAACATTTCTTAAACCTAGACTATGACGTAAACAATGGCAACCCAGCGTGAGAAAAAAATAAAAGAATGAGTCATTGAATGAACGAGGAATGAACCACAGAAAAAAAAACAAGAAAAGTCTTTAATCTGTGGTATGAACCCCCATTAGAAGTAGAAAGAACCAAATATAACATGCGGCCGAGCATGGCGCTGTTTTGTAGTGTATCTCGCTCACTCTTGTTATAGTCACAATGGTGTAAGTGTAGTGGTAATTAGTTCTGACGCTGGCCACCAGAACATGTATATTTGCATTGTCAGCCTTTTGAAAACAGCAGGGCTACTACGAAACTCGAAACTCGAAGTTCGTGTCGTGCGGTCCCTCTGACACTTATACAATGTAATACGAGAGCGAGAGGGACGGTATGATACGAACTTCGATTTTCGAGTTTCGTAGTAGCCCTACAGTCACTTCAACATCATTGTTTGTTATTACGGGATTAATACTGAATGAAACTGAAACTGTTGAATAAAGATCGCATATTAATTAAATACACATTAAAAATAATTTAGTAAAAACGAAGATATTACGGCCCCAGACTCTTATGGCAGTTAAGACTTTGATATGAGGCGGTATGTGACCACCTCTCGCATCACCTGCTAACTCATTTTTCACCATATCAACTATGAAATTGGCAGTATCACGACTAAATCGGTATTTAGTTTTAAATTCGTGTTCTGAAAGCTCGAAAGGATTTTTGCGGACTTTGTATAATTTTACATGCCTAACCACCTCCTGTTCTAATTCCTCGAGTTCTTCAAGCTCTTGCACGTCATGCAAATCTTCGGCATAATAATCCATGCTATACTATGCTATTTGCATGCAAAAATAGTGGTTAGGTAAATAAATTTACTACAATGAATTTCAAATAAATCCACAGGCAAACCACAACCATCAATCGAAACAGAAAAGTTAGGTTACTCCAATATTACTCCATCGTTAAACTAGGCATCACCAAGGATTAAGTTTTAGTCCAAGACTAAGCCTGGATTAGCTTACTCTTTCCTTACTTCTTGTTTATTAATACTGACTTTTACTAATCTCAAGTTCAACCTCGAATAAAGTTAAACCTACTCTACTCCACGTTATTAATAAGGCTGTAACAGCCTTATTAATAAAAAACATCTAATTCGAATTTAATCCGAACTAACACTTGGACTAGTTACTCCTTGACTAAATAAGTATTAAGTCAGTTTTAAAATTTGTATTAATAAACATGGACTAGCGAGGTATTAGTTAAACATTTCTTAAGCCTAGACTATGACGTAAACAATGGCAACCCAGCGTGAGAAAAAAATAAAAGAATGAGTCATTGAATGAAGGAGGAATGAAACATAGAAAAAAAACAAGAAATGTCTTTAATCTGTGGTATGAACCCACATCCGAAGTAGAAAGTAACCAATTAAAACATGCGGCCCAGCATGGCGCTGTTTTGTAATGTATCTCGCTCACTCTTGTTATAGTCACAATAGTGTAAGTGTAGCGGTAATTAGTTCCGACGCTGGCCACCAGAACATGTATATTTGCATTGTCAGCATAGATTGTCAGCCTTTTGAAAACAGCAGGGCTACTACGAAAATCGAAACTTGAAGTTCGTGTCGTGCGGTCCCTCTGACACTTATACTATTTAATACAAGAGCGAGAGGGACGGTATGATACGAACTTCGATTTTCGAGTTTAGTAGTAGCCCTACAGTCACTTCAACATCATTGTTTGTTATTACGGGAATAATACTGAATGAAACTGAAACTGTTGAATAAAGATCGCATGTTAAGTAAATACACGTTAAAAATAATTTAGTAAAAACGAAGATAACACGGCCCCAGACTCTTATGGCAGTTAAGACTTTGATATGAGGCGGTATGTGACCACCTCTCGCATCACCTGCTAACTTATTTTTCACCATATCAACTATGAAATTGGCAGTATCACGACTAAATCGGTATTTAGTTTTAAATTCGTGTCCTGAAAGCTCGAAAGGATTTTTGCGGACTTTGTATAATTTTACATGCCTAACCACCTCCTGTTCTAATTCCTCGAGTTCTTCAAGCTCTTGCACGACATGCAAAATCATCGGCATAATAATCCATGCTATACTATGCTATATGCATGCAAAAATAGTAGTTAGGTAAATAAATTTACTACAATAAATTTCAAATAAATCCACAGGCAAACTACAACCATCAATCGAAACAGAAAAGTTAGGTTACTCCAATATTACTCCATCGTTAAACTAGGCATCACCAAGGATTAAGTTTTAGTCCGAGACTAAGCCTGGATTAGCTTACTCTTTCCTTACTTCTTGTTAATTAATACTGACTTTTACTAATCTCAAGTTCAACTCGAATTAAAGTTAAACCTACTCTACTCCACGTTTATTAATAAGGCTGTAAAAGTTTATGCAATATAAAGCAAAATACTTGTTGTTTGTAGGGTGACAGGCGATGTCAGTTGTATTCTAGGATGGCGTAAATTGATAGCAGTAGGCATTTAATTTGTATGAAAAGGGTGTTCACGGAATATTCAGTTATTTAAATCCGATAGATGTCACTGGGATCGAATTAGATGGCGCTATCGTTTGGTTGCCTCAGATCCTATAAAAGGAAGAAGTTTTTTTTGTTGTATTTACTTTGCAACGAATGTAAACTGTGTGGAGTTTTATTTCATGAACCCTATAGTGGACCTCTTCTTTCTGGATTGTACAAAGGGTAAATCTAATTATTCAAGTATTTTTATATTAATTACTTTACACTGTTCTAATTAGCGCGTTACTGAACTCCGCCATCGACTTATTCTCTGCCGGAATTTGCCGCCTATTTGTGGGACTGGAGACAGTGTGTGTATCCTTTTTGCGCTACTTCTATAATAGTATCAATTCATTAGTTAGTAGTTTTTTACTGTATATTTTTGCTTTGTGATTCCCTCTTTCAAGGAATAGCAACTGCCTCTTTCATTTCCCTTTTTTTTCTTATTGAGAGAAATCGACATGACGCTGGCTCAATCGCAAAGCAAACTAATGTTGTTCGGTTTGACGAGGACGATCTACGTTTTAATTTTTTGCTCGTATTAAAGGCCACACCCGGTATGCAGTCTCTTAAAAAGAAACGAATAGCAAAACCTCATTGTTGGATTATTATCCTTTTTGAAAAGACGTAATGAAGGAAAGACTATTTTTAGTATTCCATAGTAGGTAATGGACGAGTTTCTATAGCTTTTTACGTCCACTTATAAATTCTGTGTACCTTATTCTAATTACGCGAACAAATAGATGTTTTCGCTTCGGCAGTAGAAGCAGAAATGAGTACCTACGTGAACAGTGTGCGTGTGCCCCGCAACGAATAAATAAAATAATAAATAAATATCATGGGACACTTGACACCAATTGACCTAGTCCCAAACTAAGCAAAGCTTGTACTATGGATACTAGGCAACGGATAAACATACTTATATAGATAAATACATACTTATATACATATTAAACATCCAAGACCCGAGAACAAACATTCGTGTTATTCACACAAATATCTGCCCCGGCCGGGATTCGAACCCAGGACCTCAAGCTTCGTAGTCAGGTTCCCTAACCACTTAGCCATCCGGTCGTCAAATACCAGTATACTTACACACACTCATCTATGACGAGTCCATCGGTGGAATAAGTGCGCGAACAGTGCCATAAAGTGCGCGCACATTTTGTTAACCCCCGACGCAAAAAGAGCTATGTGTGTCTGTATGTCTGTGTGTCTGTCTGTTTGTGGCACCGTAGCTCTTAAATGGGTGGACCGATTTGAATGCGGTTTTTTTTTAATTGAAAGCAGGTTTTCTAGCGATGGTTCTTAGACATGTTTTATCAAAATCGCTTCAGTCGTTTTTGAGTTATGAACTTTGAAGTGACAAAGTATGTATGTATGTAACACTTTATCGTACATAAAACACAAAAATAATACAAAAAGAAAACAACAAAACAAAAGAGTACAAAGGCGAACTTATCCCTAAAAGGGATCTTTTCAAGCTATCCTACGTCGGGTTTTCCAACTTTTTGTTGGTTAGGTTATTCATGTTAACACGCGTGAATCCATCAAACGAGCCCTAATGTGCAGCATAGTGCCGCACTGTACCGCACACTGGTGGAATTGCACCTTAACGAAGCCATAGCACAGTGGTGGAATTGCACCTTAACGAAGCAATAGCGACTTGTATGGCATGCGGCGATTATATCCACGCATAGTGACTTTCATAACACGTTATGACGTTTTGTACGTGATTTTTTCCAAAGTGCTTAATTGTCACATAATTGAGGATCTCAGGGTAAGTAAATCTTTATTCAATAAGACAAAAGTGCACAAGAGAGGAATTAACAATAACAAAGAAAAAGACAACTTAGGTTAAACATAGCACAAAAAACCTACATTAGAACTTTATTTATATAAAAAAACGTTCAGTCTTTATACTATAGTTTGGCTGCCGTGGGATCTTGTAGGTACGCAAATTGTATGCAGATTGTATGGAAATTGCAGATTGCAGATTGTAGTGGGTATAACTTTAAGCGCAAGCTGAAGGATTACTTATTGACGCTCCAAAAACCCTTTACCTATCCAGTGCCCTTAGTGTAAGTTTTCGGTTACAAAATACGTCTCGATCGCGTTCGCGTTATAATCTCATTTTGTATGGAAACACGAACAGCGCCTCTAGCGGAACGTTTGCGATTTAGTTTTAGTACAGCGCTTTGACATGCCAACCACATTGATATGCCAGCCTGTTGTTTTTAAACAATCCATTTTTTCTTCTTTCTTTTAATTATTTATTTCTTGGTTTGTTATAGTTTTTTTTTTTCTTAAGTTTATTTGTGTATCCTAAGTGGTTTATTTATTATATTTGTCGTTATCGTTCCGTGAGTCACAGACGGTTCTGGCAGAAAATCAGCGCTGCAGGCGTTTAACGCTTCAGCATAATGCTGAGTCAGCGACCGTTTCACTTTCGCGGGGACACACAACATTGTGTATATTGTATTTACTTTTTTCATGTGTTTTTCTGTAATTTTTTCATTTTTTATATTATTTATTTATTTATTTATTTATTTATTAACTTTGGCACACAAAACAAATTGTAAACATGCGGTACAGTAATGAAAATAATTAAGGCAAGAGATCATTTACAATTCAAACTATGTGTACACATCATGAAAAGAGTGATACAATTAAGACTTAAAGAAAAGAAAAGTATCAATATTTATATAAATACAAGAGAAACTATACATGCATTTAGTTAACAAACATAATTTATTATATTTTACTTAGAATCCTCACACAACTGAACTGAGGACAATCCTTAATTTGCTGACAAAAACATTAAGTCTTGAACCAAATATGTCTAGGTCTTCATGAGCACCGGCTAAGTCGTTGTACTCCCTACACATTCTAACTATTGGATTATAAAAGGATGTATTATTTTTAAAGACTTCGAGTGAAAAGGTTTTAGGTTTTCGTATTCTATATTTAATGTTGATATTTAGAAGTGATAAGAGGGATGGCGCATCAATATGGCTATGAAGGATTTTGTACAAATATACGATGCTATATTGTCTACGACGTATTTCAAGTGATGTCATTCTAAATCTATCAAGTCTGGCGCTGTAACCTGAAAGGGCCTTACCCAACTTGTACCGGAAGCATAAAATTCTGAGAAACCTTCGCTGTACACTTTCAATTCGAAAGGAATGCACTGAGTAGAATGGTGACCACACCGGACAAGCGTATTTGTATTAATTTTGCTGTATATGTGTGTCTTCTGTGTTAGTGAATAAATGTCTTCTTTCTTTCTTTCTTTAATTTTCTTTCTTTAATTAATTATCAGCATCAGGAATGCTAAGCTTAAAATTTCTTAAAATGTTGTTTCATAGCCCTAAAACTAACGTTTGGTTACTATTTGAGTTTGCGTACCTATATAAAGCATGGTGTACACGAGAGTGAAGCTAAACAAATAATTGTAAATCACTAGGTCGACTATGCATTCCTGTCATTATTACACCAGTCTGTACATACATAACTTTTCACACACACGCTTGTGTATTCCGACTCCTGCGCAGCACAACACTTAACTATAGTTAAACGTTAAACAGCGTATCCAGTAGGCCGACCGGTTGCTTTTTTAAGGCGACGCCGTTAAGGGTATCCCGTGCCCCAATGACCTTCGATCTGAATCCCTTAGTTTTCTAATGCTTATTGTAGCTTATTATATTAACAACAACGGCTTTAAGCAATATAGTATCCCATATTTACTTCAAAGTTCATTGTTTTCGAGATATTAGGCATCAAAGTTGAACAATTTTAGGCCAAAAAACTGGTTTTCTGGCCATAAATTTTTTGTTAATAAGTTTCAAATGAAAACCCTCGACCAGTTTTTAGAGACATCAAAGACGAGCCCAAATATGTAGATTTCGTATATGATAGATCTTTCACGTCAATAGAGATACGACATAAGTGTTTTTTTAGACAATGTTTAAAAAAATCATACAAAATTAAGTATTCATTTTTTTCAAAATCCGGTAAACAAAAATGGAGATAAAAGATTGGAGAACCGATAGCCGTTTGACTTATAATTCTATCTGTAGTGCAAAAGTAGCAGATACGATTCAAAACTTGTCAAAAATCGATGAAAACCTCGGGTAGCCCCTTAATTGATGTTTTTTTTTCTCGATGTAAGTGGGTAAACTGAAGCAGCGTTTCTACCAATAATGAGCGAGGATGTGTTGCGAGGAATGTGTTTTAACCCCCGACGCAAAAAGAGGGGTGTTATAAGTTTGACCGCTATGTGTATCTGTATGTTTGCCTGTCTGTCTGTCTGTCTGTGGCACCGTAGCTCTTTTATGGATGTACCGATTTGAATGAGGTTTTTTTATTTGAAATCAGGTTTTCTAGCAATGGTTCTTAGACACGTTTCATCAAAATCGGTTTAGCTGTTTTTGAGATATTGAACTTTGAAGTGACAAAGTCAGGTGTTTTCCAACTTTTTTGTTGGTTAGGTTATTCACTAACCATTAATAGAAACGCTTTATTTACCTCGCCTCGCACAGCACATCTCTGGTGGAAACGGCTGAGTGGACTCCACTCAGTGGAGCGAGACGAGGTAAATGAAGCGTTCTTATTGGTTAATGAAAAATACATTCTTCGCAACTCATCCTCGCACTATGATTGGTTTTTTGGAGTCTTTTTGTATTTTTTATCTCAACTCCAATTTATTACTTTTATGGTCATCCCGTAAAACCATATCGAAAACACAAACTGAGACATGGATGCACGGTAAAACCAGAAAAAGTGACCAGCACTGGGAATCGAGCCCAGATCCTCAGCATTCCGTGCTGCGTGCTATAACCCCTACACCACCGCTGGTTAGGAGTCTAGACACAATTTTTTTTATTAAAAGAAAAAAAAACAACCTGAGATATGTGTGCATAGGAGAAATTTGTGTCTAGACTGTCCAGCGGTGGTGTAAGGGTTATAGCACGCAGCACGGAATGCTGAGGACCTGGGTTCGATTCCCAGTGCTGGTCTCTTTTTCTGGTTTTTCTGTGCATCCATGACTCAGTTTGTATTTTCGACATCCTCGCACATTATTAGCTGGCATGTTCACAGTAATCACACTTAAATTATTCAAATTCAAATCTTCTTCTATCTTCTATCTACATAATATATATACATAAAAATGATTTTTCCAAATGTATGTACGCGCAGAACTTCTGGACGGTGGCGCCGAATTGGATAATTATTTTGTTGTGTTCTTTAAGGTCAAGACAAGGTTTCTGCTAAAAAAAAAAAAAAAAAACTAGTTCGGGGGTGAAGCCGCGGGTATTAATTTATAATTATGTCCAACATAGGTAAATTACACGTTGTTACTTATACTATTTTTTGTGTCACTATGTGGCATATAATTATATTTATTTATTTTTTATTTATTAATTTATTGCATACATACATGTAACATAAGCTCTTAAAGTTAACATGAACCCTGGAAGGGTATAGCATTTGTTGTTATAATTGTTATTATCTATTTACTATTTTAAAATATTATATTGTACAATATCTAATTTCTGTACGTATATTAATTAATTAATCCTACAATAACTTAACTTAATAAAGGAACATCAAATATCACATGAGATCAGAAACATTTTTCCCACTTCTAGCAAATAATGCGTCGTGCGTGACGTGAGAAGTCACTATTACAAACTCCGAATTACAAACGAATAATATCATCATCATCATCCCAGCCTATATACGTCCCACTGCAGGGCACAGGCCTCCCCACAGAATGAGAGGGCTTGGGCCATAGTTCCCACGCGGGCCCAGTGCGGATTGGGAACTTCACACGCACCATTGAATTGCTTCGCAGGTTCGCAAACGAATAATATATTATTTCGAAAATATATTATGTATAAACAAATAAAAGGGTAACACTTTTTTAAATTAGTCGCTTACCTAAGTCGCTTACCTTATTTTCCTTAATGAAAAGATTTTTTCAAATTGTACAGAATTGATATACTTAATTCTAAATTATGTTTTTTTTTTTCATTAACGATACCTAGTGACTTCAAGAATCATAAATATCAAAAAACAAAACAAGTTAAAAAGAAATTTAAGGCTGGGCGTAGCCTTAAATGTCCTCTCGATCCACAGCTAGTCGACTAACTGGCAGTACACAAGTGACGCTGACGCGGCGCACGCGCATGTTATCTCAGATACCGGTTAATGAACTATAACAACAACAGTGGTTTATAACATTCGAAAATTGAATTGAAGTGAGTTTCTTTTCACAAAATTTTATTGTTTGTCAACTTAGCTGCATTAAAGTGTTACTGAAGAATCATAGATAGTGTTGCTGATATTTAAAAAATTAAGGTAGGTACGTGAGTATAAAATTCTACAATTTTGTTAGTATCATTTTTACAAATTTTTTTTTTCAAATGGTACAAATAAAGCAAGGAATCGGGAATGAAGGTCAATCTGTCACCTCAGTAAATATTTTTGTAAAGATTTCTTGCGTCTTACTCGATTTTTTGGATTGGAGATTTTTTGCACCCAAATTTTTGACTTTTCTGTAAGTAACTAAAAATTTATATACTCGTATAATTCCACTAATATTATAAATGCGAAAGTTTGTGAGTCCGTTTGTTTGTTTGCTACCTCACGTCTAAACCACTGAACCGATTTAGATGAAATTAGGTATACAGATAGTGTGAGTCCCGGAGAAGGACATAAGATAGTTTTTATCTCGGAAAATTGCATAGTTCCCGCGGGATAGTGATAAACGAATTCATCGCGGACGGAGTCGCGGGTAACGGCTAGTCTCTTATAAAATTGTTGTCCTGATAATTAAAATATGTAATTAGTCAAATTGGCTCAGTTTTGAAAGTGATCATGAAATTCCGCTTGTGGTAAACAAGGGTGTTTGAAATACATTCAGAACTCGCATAGGTACTTTTCGCAAATTATTTTTATTTATTTGTCAGTGAAATATTACAATAAAAAACAAATGCGCTGTAAATTATACAAGAAAAACACAAAAAGACATAAAAAAAACTAATTTTACATAATAATATCATTATATAGAAAAATACACAGGTCACTCGAGTGTATGTCGTGGTATACATGCCTGACATGTTTCGGACTAATACGTGGTCCATTGTCAATATCTACTCAAACGGATAATCAAACAAGAAATTTGTGCGAATCCACGAGTGACTTGTGTGTTCTATTTTAATTAGCCTTTTATAAAAATATGGATTTGGGTTGTAAAGAGGAAGTGATGGATTAAGAAAACAACCTTGATACCGTATTATGGGAGAGTAAAGGACTTCTAAGTGAGTTCTGCGAAGATTGTTTAGTATAACGTTTAAATTCAAATTAAAAATCGGCCAAGCCCGAGTCGGACTCTTAAAAAGGTGCCATCGTTTGTATTTAACATAGCATAAAAAATAAACTGTCCTGTAAGCATTTTACAAATTTTCGATTTACTTACAATTTGCAAAAAATAATTTAGAAAAAACTACTTCTATGATAATAATTTAAGCTAAATTAAATGTCTACCTCAAGTCTCTAGTTTCAGTGGTTTAGGGGGTACGATGTAATTTAATCAGTTACGATACTTACAATGTTATCAGTTAATTATGTAAAGCATTAAAAGCAGGGATATTTTTAGAAGGCGGAAATAGATTCTGATAGTAATACATAACAGATATCCGATCTAATAACTACTACCAACACACGGGACTTATCACGCTTAACAAAGCATCGAGATTAATATTACCCATTACGAGTTATTTTCGATTTCTGTTAACTATAAGAATACATTCAGTATGTCACATGAATATGATTTCTCCCAGTCACTAGTGGCATAAATGCATTCCAAATTTCAAGTCAATCGGACTATTGGAAGTTGGTCAAATTTAACTTGCAAGATTTGATTACAGACAGACCGACAGACAACGGGACAGGTGCAACTAAATAAAAGCTTGTAATAAGTAGTTGTTAGTAGGATAGTTTTTTTTTTATACTATCATGCGATCAGTCGGGAGACTATGTGCAGATGAGTTGCGTGATCGATGGCGTGAAGAGTTGGCTCCCCAGCGAGAGCGCTATATCTGTGGCTGAATCTTCATATTAGTTCAGGGTTTCTCAAACATGGCTCCACGTACCCCTGTTAAAGTTTCTAGACGACAGCGAACCCCTACCTCCCCCCCCCCCCCAAAGAAAGTAATAAAATTGACTGTTGGAGAAACTGTTTATTTTTATTTCAATCATCATTATAATATAATGTATACTATTTATTTCAATAAAAGGTAACAAATATAGGTTAGAATCGTCTTGCCAACGAAAATACAAACGCAGCCACCAGCCTAAAGCCTTGCCTTGCCTTGCCTTGTAAGCCTTGTCGCGAACTCCCTACCGTCGAACAGCGAACCCTAGGGTTCGCGTACCCCACTTTGAGAAACCATGTATTAGTTGATCCAGGTCTAGGATTCTGCGCCTCTTAAGGCGTCTTATCTGATCAGGCCCCGTGAGTAACCCTGCCAGCTGGTTAGGGTGGCATTCAAGTCACTTCTTGTATTTTGTTGAATATGACTGAATTGCCTGTTTCACTGTGTTAATCCTAAGATGTTGATGGACCTCTGAATATATCTATCTATCTGATAGATACATGAAGAACTAGGATCTACAAAATGTATATTTTACGCGATGGCAAGCGAGTTCTGGATATATTTCGACGGGAGATGTAGAGGTGGGTATGGCTCACGACCGTTTTACCCGCCCTTACCAGTGTGTTGTGTATATTGATGCATACAATAACTATTTGCGTCAACTTCTGATACACGTAGTTTCTCTTTTAAGTGAAGTATTCATCCTTCATTCCGTCTATAATCAGGAATGTTTCTTTAATTTTTGGACTGTTTTTATAGTTTATCGAGAGTTATTGTAATGCATCACAATATCATTGTTATTGAAATTAATGTAAATATTACGCTACAATCCTGGTTTGACTTGTTGAGGTTTAACTGTTTCGAAGATGGTTAAACTGATCGAGTGTTGCCATTATTTCCGGTTGCGAACTTCCTTCCGCTGGCGTTCGTGTCGTCATAGTGTGTTGTATGTTTTAATGTTTTAGTTTTTAAATGGGTCCCACTGAAAAACAGCGTTGCGGCTTGCCGTAACAGTATGCTGAGTGGGGTCCACTTTATACTATTCGATGTTATTATTATTTTTTTCTCTCCATCTAATGTATTTTTATGTGTATCGAATATGTGTAAATAAATGTTTCTCTCTCTCTCTCTCTCTCTCATATAAGTAGAAACGGGCCATCGTTTGTGTGCATCAATAAGTGGAACGGGCGGGCAAAACGCTTGTGAACCATACCCGGGTATATTTATTATTAAAACACAGCACAGTACAAATCAAAATAAAGGTAATAAAGGTAACTAAAACTACATACAAACTAAACTTATAAATAAAAAAGTTGCCCAAAATCACTGCCAGGTGGTAAGGTGCCCAGAAGGCTGGCAGCATTACCACGCCGTATGGCTTTGTGCTAAGAAAAAGCCAGCCCTCTGGTCACCCGAAGCCGTAATTAAATAATTTTCTAGAGTCATTCAATCTCATTCAATTCCAAGCCGTGGTGGCTAGTGGTTTGGACCTATCGCCTCTCAAGCAGAGGGTCGTGGGTTCAAACTCCGGCTCGCACCTCTGAGTTTTTCCGAAATTCATGTGCGGAATTACATTTGAAATTTACCACGAGCTTTGCGGTGAAGGAAAACATCGTGAGGAAACCTGCACAAACCTGCGAAGCAATTCAATGGTGCGTGTGAAGTTCCCAATCCGCACTGGGCCCGCGTGGGAACTACGGCCCAAGCCCTCTTGTTCTGAGAGGAGGCCTGTGCCAGCAGTGGGACGTATATAGGCTGGGATGATGATGATGATTCAATCTACTCGTGCAACTGCGTCAAATATAGAGATGTCATTAAAGGTCACCAACTGATAACGAAACGAGGCCTTTGGTATCACAATCGTTTTCAATACTTCTCTTTGTTACATCGTTTGGGACTATGATAGAAAAAGACGGTAATGCGATCGCGAACGTCAGCACGTCGCTCGTTTCCATCAAAGATATGCGAGGATGTGTTGTGAGAACAGTGTTTTTTATGAACCAATAGAAACTCGCACATTTCTGGGAAACTATGCTTTAGAAACTATGGCCTCTGGATCATAACATAAAACAGGTCATAATTAAGGTTTTCCTTACAGACTAGTTGGCGCTAGGCGCTAGCATTGTGAGGTCCGTTTGACACCTTTGATATTGGCGTCACATTTGTAATGAGGGCTATCGTTTTTTGTCTCACTAGATGGCGCACTGTTGCGTGAGGTTTTTAAGTATGGCTTTCAAAGTCTGTTATTACGGGCGTGAAAACAAAGTTTAGATTAAAATCATATTTAATACACCTTAAAACCGTACCATAAAAATATCGAGCATGGCATAGTGTTGCAAAGTCCCCGTTTTGTTCGGAAAAAAGGGTGGAAAAAGGTTTCTGAAAGACAAAACTGTCTCAAAACACAGACATTAATTGCCCCGGAACGCATATTTACCATAATTAATTTCAGATATATCAAAATATCACAAATTATTCTAATTATAAATAAACCCGCGTGTCACCCAAATATGAGATTTGACATTTCGGAGACCTAGCTACACTAGCGCCTCTAGTGGCGAATTCATTACGCGATAGCCCTCATTGGAAAAATAACTAAGGAAGACTCCGCAAATAGGTCTAGAATTTTTAACAATTTTCCCTATAATGAATATGTCGCTAAGTCGAACTTTCAAGTTGACAGTGTAATGTATGCACCTAGTATTAATAATACGATTTGTATTGCTACCCTTCAGTCTCGAATTAAATGTCTAAACGAGCGGACGGACGTTTTCATTTGTAGCGACATATCATTGGCGATCGAGGATTAATTTAAATCAGTAAATAATATATTTGTGCGTGAGTGTGCCTGTGAGCTTTAATTATGTCGGTGGGACGAATTGGCGAGTTTGAGGTGGCTTCCGGAACTGGAGTATGTATGTCGAACGCCTAGATATGTACTTCAAGGCAACGAGATTAAAGAGGACGTACACCTGCCAACGTTAATAGCAGTGATGGGCCCGGAGGCATACGAACTCCTGAGCAATCTAACAAGCCGAAGAAACCAGCAGACATGAGTATGACGAAGTGACAAAAATTATGCGTAGTCATGTTGAGCCAAATCATCGTTCATGGCGGAGAGGTACCGGCTAAGGCTAAGACTGCAAGGAGAGGACGAGACGGTTGCGCAATATCTTACCGAACTCAAAAAGCTGTCTAGGCATTGTGAATTCGGATCTAACTTACAGGAAAACCTACGCGACCAGTTTACATGCGGTTTAAAAAGTGAAGTAATTAAGCAACGTCTTTTTGCCGAGAAAAATTTGACGTATGAAAAGGCGGTCACTCTCGCATTTTCGTTGGAAGGAGCAGAGCGGGACGCGGCTATTGTGGAGCGCCCGGGGGTGAGCGGGAGCAGCGGTGTCGGAGCGGGAGCGTCGACATTGAATTCGTTCTCGACTTCACAACCACGTCTTGCAAATGCTAATAAAGAATCGGGTAGTCATGGCGGCGGTAGGGTAAACGTACAAAATAATTATGAACTGTGTGCGGGGTGTGGTCGTGGCACACATCGTGCGGGAAATTGTCCGTATAAGAACTTCACGTGTAATAAATGTGGTAATAAGGGACATTTGAAACGGGTGTGCCCGGGCGAATGGCGAGCGGCGGCGGCGACGGCGGCGGCGGGCCCGTGGCGCGGGCAGCGGCGGCCGGCGCTCGGGCAGCGGCGCGCGCCGGCCCCGGCGTGCGGTGCACCACGTCCAGGCGGAGGACGTCGAGACTCCAGAGGAAGACGGCTATACGTCCGCCTCCGACGTGGAGGAGGACATGTATCATCTGTGCTTGAACGGTTATAGACCGGTAAGCTTGTCTTTGTGTATAGATAATAAAGTAATTAGTATGGAGGTTGACACCGGGTCAGCGGTGTCTGTATAAGTAAGGAAACGTATAACAAGTATTTCAAACATAGACCCATTGAACCTTTCAGTTTAATTTTAAAATGTTATGATGGTAGTAAGATAAAACCTTTGGGAGTCATTAGGCCGAGGTCAAGTATGAAAATAAGACTAAACCGTTGGAATTATTCGTCATAGACGGAGGCACAACGTCCCTGTTGGGCAGGCAGTGGCTATCAGAATTAGGGGTACAAATTCCAGTGTTTCATAACGAGTCAACGAATGACCATTTGTGTTCATTACTCGACAGGTATAAAGAGCTGTTCAGTGGTGGGCTGGGGCGGTTCACGGGTGGGCGAGCGACGCTCAGGGTGCGCTCGGGCGCGACGCCGGTGTTCTGCCGCGCGCGGCCGCTGCCCTACGCGCTGCGCGAGCGCGTGGAGGCCGAGCTGGACGAGATGCTGCGCAGCGGGGTCATCGAGCCCGTGGACACCTCGGACTGGGCCACGCCACTCGTGCCGGTACGTAAAGCTGATGGAAGCTTGCGCATATGTGCAGACTATAAAGTAACCTTGAACCCAGCCTTACTGATCGATCGCTACCCCCTGCCCAAAATAGACGACCTATTGGTTAGACTCAACGGGGCAAAGGTGTTCTCGAAGATAGACTTGACTCAAGCGTATAATCAGGTGGAGTTAGACGAGTCTAAGAGGTACACGGTTATCAATACTCATAAGGGATTGTTTAAATATAATAGATTGGTATACGGCCTATCCTCGAGTCCGGGAATTTTCCAAAGAATTATGTCAAATTTACTACAAGACATTCCACAGGTTGAGGTATTTTTAGATGACATTATTATAGGACCAAGGATGTAAAATCGCATTTGGCAACCCTAGAGAGAGTTTTACAAAGACTGCATAGCCATGGTATGAAATTGAAAAAAAGTAAATGTTCTTTTCTTTTGAGGAAGTACAATACTTGGGGTACGTAATTTCAAAAGACGGCATTAAGGTTGACCCAACTAAAGTGGAAGCCATTGTAAAATTCCGCGGCCCACAAATGTGACGGAATTGAGATCATTTCTAGGCCTAGTTAATTTTTATGCTCGCTTTGTACCCAACTTGAGTACTATCCTGTCACCCTTATACGAGTTATTGAGGAAAGGTGTTACTTGGGATTGGGGTAAGCACCGCGAGGCAGCATTTAGAAGTATCAAAAAAATTCTGGTTAGCGCAGAAGTCTTGGTTCATTACGACCAAAACAAACCACTTATTTTAACTACCGATGCTAGCTCGCACGGAATCAGCGGCGTGCTGACTCAGCCGGGCGATGCGCGGGGAGCGGCGGGGCGCGGCGCGGGCGCGCGGGAGCTCGAGAGACCGGTCGCTTATGTCTCGCGCTCGCTAAACGATGCCGAACGTAATTATTCACAAATTGATAAAGAAGCGCTAGCAATTGTGTTCAGTTTGCAAAAATTACATCAATTTCTTTACGGCCGGCGTTTCACGTTAAGAACAGACCACAAACCATTAGTTAGTATTTTTGGATCCAAACAAGGGATCCCATCAATGGTGGCAAGCAGGTTGCAGCGCTGGGCAATTAAGTTATCGGCATATACTTACGATATAGAATACAAATCTACGGATGCGAACGGGGCGGACGCGCTGTCACGACTACCGGTGCCGCTTAAAAGTGCAGACGCGCGGGAGTTGTCACCGCCCGAACAAAGCTATTTGCATTTCGCGCAGAATGAACTGTTATTAGATTATCATGACGTAAAAAACTACACGTTACGAGATCCACTTTTAAGTCGAGTCTTAGGTTATGTACGAACAGGTTGGCCTACACAGATAGAAATTAAGAATTTACAACCGTATTTTAATAGACGACAGGAACTATACGAAGAGTTAGGGTGCGTCATATGGGGGTACCGCGTAGTTGTACCGGAGGGTTGCCGCGAGAGGGTGCTGCGCGAGCTGCACGACAGCCACATGGGGGTCGTCAAGACAAAGGCGTTCGCGAGGAGCTACGTGTGGTGGCCAGGCATAGACGAGGCGCTGGAGGCCATGTGTCGCGCCTGCACCGTGTGCGCGGCCGAGGCGGACGCGCCCGCGCGCCACGCGCCGACCCGTGGCCGTGGCCGGCGCGCCCCTGGTCACGAGTTCATCTCGATTTCCTCGGACCACTTTACGGCAAGACATATCTCGTCATGGTCGATGCTCGAACCAAGTGGTTGGAAGTGTTCCCAGTGGCTAGTACAGCGGCTAGTAGCACGATTGAAAAGCTCAGTGAAGTTATAGCCCGTTGGGGTTTGCCCAGGCAGCTGGTGTCCGATAACGGCCCACCATTTACTAGTAGCGACTTTTCGAAATTTTTGATAAGTAACGGTATAGAACATTTGTTTTCGGCGCCTTACCATCCTGCCTCAAACGGGGCTGCTGAGAATAGCGTATGTATTATTAAAAAGTAATTAAAAAAGCAGTACGCCAAAAACAAAACATTAACTTAGCTATTAACAATTTTTGTTAAATTATAGAAACATAGCGCACTGTACGACCGGCGAAAGTCCATCATCTCTGATGTTAGGTAGGCAAGCACGCACTAAATTAGATGCTTTGAGGCCTAACTGCGAACAACACGTACATCAGGCTCAAAATAAACAGGTGGTTAACGCCGCTGGTTCGCGCCGTTTTTTGCAACCAGGGGACAGAGTATGGATTCGTCAATATCAAGGGGAGTCAAAGTGGCTTCCGGGTCAGATTACAAAGAGAGAGGGAGCCACTGACTATAGCGTAACTGATAGGTTAGGTAGGCAATCGCACAAACACATCGATCAGTTAAGGCGAAGGTCCGGAGTTTTAATCTGCCCAGATGAGCCATCAGCTTTACAGGTACCACGGGACGTGCCAGAGGCTGCACCAAGTAGCCCCAGTGCCCCACAGGGCACAGCCGAGGTGACCCTAGGCGCGGGCCGCGCAGCAGCAGCACCTCCTCCCGCGCGAGGCGCCGAGCCCGGGCTTGGCGAGGCACGCCGGCGCCGCGCGCCGAAGCGCGCCGACCTCTCCACACTCCGATTCCAGTGACGATATTTTCATGTCCCCATTACCACCACTCGAACGGCCTTTACCTCGTCACGTGAGAGAGTGTAGGCGAAAAACCCTCCTAAATATAAATAACCATTACCGGCCAACTATATGCCTGCTCCAACTTCAGGCGTCCATAATTTTTCAAACATTACCATGTAATTATGCAAATATCAACAACAACTGTATTCGCAGCAAACCTTATGTAAGTACCAACCTAAAAGTAAAGAAAAAAAATTGTTTATTTTTTTGTTATTGCTATATTATAAAAAAAATTTTAGTGATTAAGATGTATTTTCTGTAAACATGCAATTGCACATTTACCTACTTTTTATTGTTATACCTAACTAAAAAAAAAAAATGGGGACGCGAGCGACCCGCGGGGAACCTATTCTTGCCCATAACAAGTAGGTACCAAATGTAATTTAAAAATATTTTTATCATAGCTAGTTTACATCGATACATACCTACGCAGTTGAAGTTTAAAGATGTTAACTTAAATCTTAATCGTTAAGTTAGATGTAAGTTTCAATTGGATTGTTTTCTGTAAGAGGAGACGAGATACAGTACCTATTGTTTTTTTTATTGTAAAATTAAGTACATAGGCGAAAACTTTGCAAGCAGCAAAAGAATTGCTTAACTGGTATTTTCTTAAGGTTATGTAGTAGGTTAACTAATTTAACGATAGTTAAAATTAAGAAGAGAGTGATGTAATGTATGCACCTAGTATTAATAATACGATTTGTATTGCTACCCTTCAGTCTCGAATTAAATGTCTAAACGAGCGGACGGACGTTTCATTTGTAGCGACATATCAGACAGACACGTCTATTGGCATTATTGTTTTATGACAATGCAATCGATTATCAACTGTAGGGTGGTAGACCACATATTTGGCTGATTAACCTAACCTTGTAACATCAAACGGACCTCTCGATGTTACGCCATCTAGTATTTTCACCGGTCAAGAAACAATTATTAATCTTCATCATCATCCCAACCTATATACGTCCCACTGCTGGGCACAGGCCTCCTCTCAGATCAAGAGGGCTTAGGCCATAGTTCCCACGCGGGCCCAGTGCGGATTGGGAACTTCGCACGCACCATTGAATCGCTTCGCAGGTTTGTGCAGGTTTCCTCACGATGTTTTCGTTCACCGCAAAGCTCGTGGTAAATTTCAAATGTAATTCCGCACATGAATCTCGAAAAACTCAGAGGTGCGAGCCGAGGTTCGAACCCACGACCCTCTGCTTGAGAGGCGATAGGTCAAACCACTAGGCCACCACGGCTTTATTATTCATCTTACTCCATCTTATTTACAGAAACCTCTAAAATATGCAACACACGTAATCCAAGAGTACCAGGATGGCAGAAAAGACAGAGGTCCGCTTCGAAGAGGCTGAGCGTAACAAGGCAACCATATTAGCTTGCATCGCCGTAGCCAGCACGTTTCTGGGATGGCTCTCCCTTGGCTCTGGGACCCTTGTGGCTGCTGTTGCCCTGGTAGCCATGTACCTGATGACTGGGGATCGGTACCAATGGATCTACATCTGGCACAAGACTGCTTACAGGGATTTATTGTAAGTTATATCCATACTAATATTATAATAATGGTGACACTTCACTTGGCGTTGTGTATTCGCGTTGCGCTATTGACATCTCCATCGCTCATGGTAGAAAAGAAATAGTGCATCTCTTTCGTACACGAAAATATTTCGGTGAATATGCCAAGTGAAGTGTCAGCATAAATGCGAAAGTTAGTGTTTGTATGTTTGTCCGTCTTTCACGTCGAAACGGAGCGACGGATCGACGTGTTTTTGGCATAGAGAGAGATAGTTTATGGG
Source organism: Choristoneura fumiferana (assembly GCF_025370935.1). Taxonomy (NCBI): domain Eukaryota; kingdom Metazoa; phylum Arthropoda; class Insecta; order Lepidoptera; family Tortricidae; genus Choristoneura; species Choristoneura fumiferana. The sequence goes on from NC_133495.1 coordinate 8,728,224, forward strand.
TCAGAGAGTGACATAGGCTACTTTTTATCCCGGAAAAATGCACAGTTCTCGAGGGAACAGCGCGCGATAAACGAATGCCGCGCAGGCGAAGCCGCGGGAAAAAGTTAGTTATTATAGTAAAACTTGGTTATGTAGGACCAGGATCCTATTTCACCAATGGAAGACGTAGCATTGGCAGGCCTTCCACTAGGTAGACGACGATGTAGCGAGAGTTGCGGGCAACCGGTGTATGCAAGTTGCGAGTTGTCGTTCATTGTGGCGTTCTAAAGGCCTTTGTTCATAAGAACCATCGCTAGAAAAGCTGATTTGAAATAAACAAAGCCGCATCAAATCGGTCACCCGTTTAAGAGCTACGGTGCCACACACAGACACACATAGCCGGTCAAACTTACAACACCCCTCTTTTTGCGTCGAGAGTTAAAAAGTGGATGCTTTCGGCTGATGGTGATGATTATGGATTTAAATTATTTCACATCTCGACCTATATGTATACATCCCACTGCTGGGCACATGCGGCAAGTGGGAGTCGGACTCGCGCACGAAGGGTTCCGTACCATTATCCATACCTACAACATTAGACATTAGTAAAAAACACGTTTGTTGTATCGGAGCCCCCCTTAAATATTTATTTCATTTTATTTTTGTATTTGTTGTTAAAGCGGCAACAGAAATACATAATCACTGAACATTTCAACTGCCTAGCTAACACGGTTCATGAGATACAGCCTGGTGACAGACGGTCAGACAGATGAACGGACAGCGGAGTCTTAGTAGTAGGGTCCCATTTTTACCCTTTGGGTACGAGACACTAAAATTGTGTTTACAAAAGTAGACCAGACTTTATAGGTTTCATTCTCACGCAGCTCCTTTTGTCCACCTGAAAGTCCAACAAACATGCAAACGGCGTATGATACGTTATCAGGGCTGCATAGGTCACAGGAACAATGCGAGCAGTGTCGCCTACCGGCCATTCATAACGCGTTGCTGTCAACAGTACAAAGTCCGCCATTCTTGAACTCATGATATCCTGGTGTCGAGTGGCGAGAGCCGACGTAGCCGCTTTGACGCGGTAATGTAATTGTGAAATGAGCTGCAAAAATGACGTCATTCTGTATGTAGGTATGATTTTTTGTGTTATTTCCTAACAGCGTTACGGCGGCCAGGGTCGACACGATTTTGTAGGCTGAAATTAGTATTGAGATGATCGAACATTATTAGAAGTCGAACATTATTGAAAAGAGCGTACTCCTACCTTAAAGGCCGGCAACGCACTTGTGACTCTTCTGGTGTTGCAGGTGTCCATGGGCGACGGTAATCGCTTACCATCAGGCGATCCGCCTGCTCGTTTTCCCCCTATACCATAAAAAAAAAAGTACCTAAGTATGTCGAGTGAACTTGGGATTGTACCCCAGTCACCTAAGCTTCGCTCTAAGTAAAATCAACATTAATTCAAATAAGCAATTTTTTGCATTAATAATTAGGTCAGGTAATTTGAAAATATATTCTTCATTAATCCACCAAAATTTATCACCGCGACAGTCTTTAATAATTTTGTAAAAATCAGGCGAAATTGCTATAACCCTATTTACTACATAATTTGCTAGTTTTATGTTCTTTGTAAAACAAATGTAAAATCCATTTTCTCTCAGTCTTCGACTTCGGGCTTCTAATAGACTCTCGTTCGTAATTCCTTATTTACCGCCCTTAAGACACAATGTACTATTGTTTAGGGTTTTACTGTATTGTTCAGGCTTGTAAAGCTTATTAACACATGCGGTTTTCTTAATGAATGACTCGAAGAAGTCAATGTCCTTTCATTGCACTGTGTGAATAAGAACGAATGAAATATGAGAAATACTTTGGCTTATACAGCTATATCGTTACTAATATTATAAATGCGATAAAAAAGTGGTGTGAAGATAGTTTTTTACATGTGGTAGAGCCTCATTGTAACCACTTGCTGCAGTACGAACGGGCCGGCTCGACTCGGTACTAAACCACACTCCCACAGAATGCCGGCGTGAAATAGTAGTTTTGCTACTGTGTTTCGTACGGTGAGTGGGAGATCTGGAAGCCCAACTCCCCTCCCCACTTTCCCCCTCCTCTATCCCCCTCTCCTTTAGGCCGGCAACGTACCCGCAGTCCTAATTATGCTGTAGGTGTAGGGTGGCGGTGATCGCTTACCATCAGTATGCTGTAGGTGTCCATGGGTGGCGGTGATCGCTTACCATCAGGTGACCCGAATGCGCGTTTGCCACCAATGATAAAAAAAAAGTTTGAAAATCTGGGAATTACTTAGGATAGTTTTTATCCCGGAAAATGGCAAGGCTCCTTAAAGATATCGATAATTGAATTTTTCGCTGAGGAGTCTCGGGTAAAAGCTAGTATCTGCCTATGTGAACATAAAGTTTCAGGCTGACGGCCTGACTGACTTATCATCGTTCAGCCAAAAGTTTAGTAAGAAATCAAGGTAGATTTATTTGTTTCCATCAGTACCACCATACAGTAAGAAGACATAGATAACTAAATAAATAAAATGAAATTAGAAACCTGAAATTTTGCATAAAGATCCCTTATATATTATGCGAGCTGTACAATGAAGGCAAATCAGCAGGCGCAAATTATACTTCTTTCAGCGTTGAAAGACATGTCCTTTTACTAAATAACCTTTTACGAAATAAATAACAATTAAATAATAATGGTATACCTAGAGTCACAGTGTCATGTATTGTTCTGATATGACTTTACGAGTATAAGAAAGAATTATTAATTTTATGTAAAGACATGTCAAGACTGTTTATTTATTGTCTTTTCCTTGTGCAGAAATAATATAGTAAAGAATAAATAACCTAACCATAAAAATGTCATTTTTAAATACAAACTTTTTTTTTGCTGACTTTACTTTTTGTTGACCGTACTTGCATTGCCACCCAAACTACATTTGCATACCAAATTTCAAGTTGATGCTATTAACCGTTGAAGAGTTCCGTCCTGCGGAGACGATCCAGGCTGGACTACCACGATGTCACTACTAGATTATTGTATTGTCACGTGATTTACATAAGTATTCCAAATTTCAAGTCAATTTGACCACTGGAAGTCAGACAGACAGACAGACAACGGGACAGGTGAAACTAAATAAAAGCTTGTAATAAAACCAAAATGTATTGAAGTATGTATTTAAATAAATAAATAATAAATATCACAGGACAATTCACACCAATTGACCTAGTCCCAAAGTAAGCTTAGCAAAGCTTGTGTTATGGGTACTAAGCAACGGATAAATATAATAATATAGATAGATACATACTTAAATACATTTTAAACACCCAAGACCCGAGAATAAACATTCGTATTTTTCATATAAATATCTGCCCCGACACGGGAATCGAACCCGGGACCTCTAGCTTCGCAGTCAAGCACTGCTGCTTGGCGGTAGGATTAAAGAGTAAGATGGTGGTAGCGATCCGGACGGACCCTGCACTAAGTCCTACCACTCACAAAACCCGTTTGCACGTTTCCTCACAACGTTTTCTTTCACCGTAAAGCTCGTGGTAAGTTTTATATGTAGGTACTTAATTTCGCACATGAATTTGAAAAAACTTAGCAGTGCGAGTTCGGATTTGAGCCCACGATCTTCTGCTTGTAAAGCCATAGGTTTAACCACTGGGTCACCACGGCTTTAAATTGTCGGATTATGTATTGTACAGTTACCAACATTAATATTTGACACAGAAAAGCGTGCATAAATATCTGATACGACTTTATTTCTATAGGGCCGGTACGACGTGTCAGATATTTTTGCACGCTCCGCTACCACAGATATTAATGCAGGATAGGACTATAATAATGATGGGACAATTGACACCAATTGACCTTGTATTATGAGTACTAGGCAACGGATAAACATACTTAAATACATAATTAAAAGTCCAAGACCCGAGAACAAACATTCGTATTTATTTATACAAATATCTGCCCCGATCGGGGATCGAACTCAAGACCTCAAGTTGCATAGTCAGGTTCTCTAAGCACTTGGCTATCCGACCTTAAATATAGTTGTTCATGTTTTGGATTATATCGCGCAAAGATTTTATTGAGCTCGTCGCGTGACTTTGTGCATCTCCCTATATTGGCTCTGTGCACAACATCAGCGCCACCTAGCGTCCGCAACTTTTCTGGCTCTGATGCTCTGACTAAAGTCTATACAAATTGCTTTGTTAATGACCGATTCATATGAGTATGACAGAGCCAGAACTATTTCTACTTTTGGCCACCATGAGCGCTGCGATAGATTTCATCACCCCCACCTAGTACTTCGCACCCTCCCAATATGACATACTTTTAAAAGACCTTCAAAACCATTCAACATTAATAAAGTCATGTGTATGCAGCACCCGCATATATGCAATTGAAATGCCAAAGGATCTTATTTGCCTTTTACTGACATTCAGTGTTGAACTCTACAATTATGCCAGTAAAGTCCAAATTTATTCTTTTGGAAATTTAATTGCGCTGTTTTAAAATGGATTGCTCGAAATGTGTTAGAATTGTTAGATGTACAATGGTAATTGGTGCTTTCCGGTGTTTAGTTTGCACCATTGAACTAATAATAGCAATCCGCTAAGTACAAATCGGACTCTTGCACCGAGAGTTCCTTAAACCTATGTCTAAAGACTCAAACTGTAAGTTCAACAAGTTGTAATTTAAGTTAAGTTGTTCTCGGCAACAAACTGTCATATCAGTTTATGAGTGGATTTAGATAGTATGTAATACTTATGAGAAATAAATTAATAATAATAATAATAAAGTACAGCCGCTGATAGAATCACAAGGTATGAAGTAGACAAACGTATATATTTATGTTTGATACCATTATGATTTTGAGATTTGTATGTTTACACGTTATGAATGATATAGAACGAAAACAATGTTTCTTGTATGGGGTCGTCTATTAATTTTTAATTTAATTTCGTTTTATTATTTGCTGTTATAGTGGCAACATAAATAATACATTTTAGCTGTCATCTATTACGGTTCTCGAAATATAGTGCGACAAATTCAACTAACTCGGCTATCTTGCAAAACTTCACTTTTTACAGTTCACCGTGAATGTAGCTGTATGTAGCGTGTGTTCGTTTTTTTTTTTTTTTTTTTTTTTTTATTTGACTGGATGGCAAACGAGCAAGTGGGTCTCCTGACGGTAAGAGATCACCACCGCCCATAAACATCTGCAACACCAGGGGTGTTGCCAACCTAGAGGCCTAAGATGGGATACCTCAAGTGCCAGTTATTTCACCGGCTGTCTTACTCTCCACGCCGAAACACAACAGTGCAAGCACTGCTGCTTCACGGCAGGATTAGCGAGCAAGATGGTGGTAGCAATCCGGGCGTACCTTGCACAAGGCCCTACCACCTGCAAAGTTGTTTCTAGCTCATATTTTAAGCATTATAATATACGTAAAGCTATTATTAATAATTTGAGAACAAAAACAAAATAAAGCGCCTCCGTGTAAACGTCACCCACGTTACTTAAAGTTAGTGGTTTTTCTTTTCTTTCTTTTTATTTCATATGTAAGATTATTTTCAAGTTTTCCTATTGGTTTTGTTTCTCATTAAATTTAGTTCTGCCGAATTTTAATTCTTTCTTTCTAACAAAATATTGTACAGTACAGAATGTTAATATCGCTCATGACTCGTCACGTCGGTTTTCTTCCTATTCCTGAAGATTCAAATGAGAAAGAAAAGCCGGTCATTTGTTTGTTGCGTCTGACATCTCTGTAAACTAAGTACTTACTTACTAAGTGTAAGAACATTTGTCCTTATAAATTTGCTTCCACCTCCAACGCCCTCTTAGCTCCCTAGTACGCAATCTCTCCACCGGACGCCCTCTATTACCTCGTTGCGTTCGCTATAAGGTGTCACAATTGGTTTGGACCTTGGCCTCTCCTGATCGCCTGGTACTAATCTGCTTACCACGGCAATTGAATGATCGTCCAGGTGCTAGGAACACGGATGTTTTTTATCAGATAGTTACGTTCTAGTTTTAGGCACATGACCTACCGCGGTCAGCTATCTACCATTTAGTTGCTCAAGAAACGAACAATAGATTTAGATCTCATGTTAGCACAAAACATTATTATACTGGTACATATACATGTGTAAGTATGATATGTATTCCATCTCCATCCATCAAAAACATAGTGTGAAATGAAGTAGAGTTCAATATTAAGATAATGCGTCGTTGTTGACTTTGCCGAGAAAAGAATTGAGATCTATATTATATAGTATAGGTACCATCAGCCAAATATATGGTCTACCACCCTAAAGTTGATAATCGTTTGTATGCCAAACAATATTAATGCCAACAATAGACTTGCTGTCAACTTGACGTTCGACTTTAGCGACACATTCATTTGAGAGGAACTTGTTTAAAAATTGATGGACCAATTATTTTCCTGATGGTACCAAGTTCAGTATAGAAGATCCTGATATTTTAGTTGCAAGAGCATGATGATTATGATGATGATGGTGATGATGAAGATAATGATAATGATTATGATGATGATGGTGATGATGAAGATAATGATAATGATTATGATGATAGTAATGATGATGATAAGGCCGCCTATTGCTCACCTTGTAAGTTTTCCTCTGTGTATCTGTTTTCTGTATCGCTTACTATGTCTGGTGTACAATAAAGAGTCTTTTTATTGTATTGTATGATGATGATAATGATAATGCTGATGATGATGACTATTATATATACAACATTAACAGCGGTACTTTAAAGTGAACTTTCAACTTTTCCAGGGGTCTCAGAGTGCTTCTCATCACGATGTTTAAAATCTGGATGTGGGAGCGGAGGGGGACCACCGTAGTGAAGAGATGGGAGGAGGTAGCTAGCTGGTCTCCAAACAAAAAGGCTTTCGTCATGGGTGACCGCTCGCTCACGTTCCGGCAGGTGAGAAAGAAAGAAAAAACATAGAAAATGAATTGAAAATACAAACTGAAATATAGATGCACAGAAAAACAGAAAAATAAGACCATCACTGGGAATCGAACCCAGGTCCTCGGTAATCCGTACCGCGTGCTATACCGCTACACCACTGATGGTCAAAAATAAGACCATCACTGGGACATCAGTGGTGTAGCGGTATAGCACGCGGTACGGATTACCGAGGACCTAGGTTCGATTCCAGTGATGGTCTTATTTTTCTGCTTTTTCTGTGCATCTATATTTCAGTTTGAATTTTCAATTTAGGTTTTACGGGATGACCGTAAAATTAAAAATTTGGAATTGAAATAAAAAATACAAAAAGATTCCAAAAAACCAATCATAGAAAATGAATCATTTATTCGTGACAATAGTAATAAGAAGTGACTTGCGTGTCGGAATCGCGCAGGGTTCAGTTAAAAGATTAAACTTAAATCTGTATTAATAACTAACATAGAAAAGTTAAAAACCCCTTTGTCATTTTAAAGTTAAATATATCAAAAACGGCTTAACCGATTTTAATGAAACATAGCTAAATACCGCAAGTAAACTTGCTTCAAAGTAAAAAAATCCCATCGGAATTAATTTATCTGTTTAAAAGCTGCGAGGCCATAGACAGTCAAACCGTCATTGGTGTCAAACTTATAACACCCGTTTTTTTGCATCGGGGCTAAAATTGCGAAAGTTTGGATGAAATCTGTTATACAAAGAGCACTTGTTCCTCGTATCCATTTTACATAACCAACAATGGAACGAACCAAATATAAATATCCTAGTTCAAAGAGATTTTGTTGATGTAATTGGTTACTTTGAATGTCAATGAAGGCTCTGGTGTGGGGTATAATTGCTGAGTGAGCGAAGCGCCCATGCATGCTCATTCTGAGGGGAGGCCTGTGCCCTGCAGTGGGACGTATATAGGCTGGGATGATGATGATGAGCGAAGCGCGCTTCCCGCGGCAGCAGATGACGAAGCGTCAGGACTCAACTTTAAGTTAGGAAATAATTTGACCCTGTTTCAGTGCTGGTTATGCAAGATGGTTACATATGAGAAATACAATTTATTACACACTGGATTTTCTGGTTTTTCCGATATTTACTTAAGTACAGTAATGTAATTTTTAGGGAGATGAATTCAGCAACCGCATAGCTTGGTACTTCAAACGGCAAGGCTTCAAGAGCGGAGAGGTCATCGCCCTCTTTATGGAGACGCAGCCAGAGTACGTCTTCATCTGGCTGGGATTGGCCAAGCTCAGGGTCACTACTGCCCTGGTCAATACGAACCTGAGAGGAGCGCCGCTCACGCACTGCCTTAAAATTGCTGGGTGTAAGGCTTTGATCTTCGGAGATGAGATGATTGGTGGTGAGTTTTCTCAAACGCTGGCTGACGGGCGGTTTGCACGGACCAACACTAACTGCCGGCATCGCGTGTGATGGATTTTACATGCACCCGCACCCGCAGACGTGCGTTCACTCCGTGCACCCGCGCCAGCTGGCTAGCGTAGGCCTTAGATAATATAGTACCGGTCCGCATTGGCAACCGGTAAAAATTGGTAATGTTTTTTTTTTCGGGGAGATAGAGGATTGTTTTTTAATTTTATATTATGAGGTGCTTTAAGGCTAAGTTCAGATGAACGCGCGATGACGCGCGGGTGGCTCGGCGCGCGGTTTGAGATTGTAACAAATGGCAAACAACAGCATTGATTTCTTACAATCTTAAACCGCCCGCTAAGCAAACGGCGCGTCATGATGCGTTCATCTGAACCTAGCCTAATAGGGCGTGCAGTTGGAAAAAAATACTATGGACACAACTATGGAGGACTAGGAATGGAGGATCTAAACAGAGCCCGAGGCTCGGCTAAAAAAACTAGCTTCACATCCCCGACTCCCTAGAGCTAATTAACGATGTTGAATACTTCTAGCATAAGTAAATAATTAAATAACATTGTACAGGTATTAACAAAAAAGCGATGCCTAAAAAAAACCCTTTAATAAATCTAAAAAGAAAAAAAAAAACGAGTCTAGTAGTCCACAGCTCTGTTAATTATGTAACTTTAAATTACATTATAAATATTTTTAAAATATATACAACTAGAAAAACAACTTACCTACAAATCCCCACATCCTCCTGCATCGTGCCTCTCCATCGGTTCAAAAGTCCCCATTACACTGGCTGCATTGCCCCTTTGTACCGTAAGGGACACCTGTTGAATTCTGTTCTATTAATTGTATTTTATTGTACATTTCAGCCGTCAAGGAGATCCAAAACGAGATCCGAGACATACCTCTCTTCCAATTCAACTCGATCGAGCGTGGTGAGACCAGCACTCTTCAAGACACCTCTCCCCTGGCTTCTGAACTCAGTGAAATGAGCTCTGAACCCTTCACTGAAGTAGAGCCTGCTAAGCCACGGGACACACTTATGTATATTTACACTAGTGGTACCACAGGGTTCCCTAAGGCTGCTGTTATTACTAATATTAGGTGAGTCTTATTTTTTTATATATAGCGGCCAACAGGGAAAGAGTTGACCAAAAGTAGGAGTGGAAGAAATGGGGAGGATTTTGTTAAAAATATAGGGGGAAAACAAAGTAGGTGCACCGCCGCCTATGGGCTTCCATAGCATAAGTTAAGTTACCGGCCCTTTAAGAAAGGAGTAGGATCATTTTTTGAAGATCCCTAAGTTGTACCGGTTCGGAGATATTGCGCTGCAAGCTGATTCCATAGTTTCAAATTTACAGAATCGTAAATAAAGGACGGGCACAGGACTTATTTAAAAAGAAAAGTAAATCCAGTAAAAATTAGGCACTTCGTCCACCTGTAACATCTTACGCTTGTTCATGCGTGGTCATCACAGAGGACGAAAATGGAACTTCAAGTGCCAGTAATTTTACTGGATGTCTCACTTTCCACACCGGAACACAGCAGCGCAAGCACTGCTGCTTAGCGGCAGATTAGCCAGTTCGAAGGTAGTAGTAATGCAAATGAACCTTGCACAAATTCCTACTATTCGTAAAACTCACCCGCCGTTCTGAAAAGTTCTAAGCTGTAGTAGGTGGTAGGACCTTGTGCAAGGTCCGGCTGGATTGCAACCACCATCTTGCTCGCTAATCCTGCCGTGAAGCAGCAGTGCTTGCACTGTTGTGTTTCGGCGTGGAGAGTAAGACAGCCGGTGAAATTACTGGCACTTGAGGTATCCTATCTTAGGCCTCTAGGTTGGCAACGCATCTGCAATACTCCTGGTGTTGCAGATGTTTATGGGCGGTGGTGATCTCTTACCATCAGGAGACCCACTTGCTCGTTTGCCATCCAGTCGAATAAAAATTTTTTTAAAAAAAACAACGTTTTTGGTCTTTCCAGATTCTTCTTGCTTCCTCTCGGAGTGCACACATCAGCTCGCCTCTCTTCGGAGGATGTAATTTACGACCCCCTACCTCTACACCACACGGCAGGAGGCGTGTTAGGAGCGGGACAGGCGATCATTTTGGGCAGTACGGTGGTGTTGAGGAAGAAATTCTCTGCTTCCAACTACTGGAGTGATGTGGCAAAGCATGGTTGTACTGTGAGTGTCGCTCGTAGTTCTGTGTTCCTCGTATGGTAGGGTTATTTGTAGTTCCTGGGTAGTAAGAACAAAACTACAAAATAAAACCGGTCAATTGCGAGTCTGCTACCGAAACAAACCATTTCCTGTAAGAGGTCCTCTTTTTTCCACTTTATTTTATTTCTGATATTAATTGATTTAGAAATATAATCGTTTTCATTACTACCAACCAAAACGTAATAAAAAGGTTTTTGTGAGTAAGCTTCATTCTCCATACTTACCTGCATATTTTTTGCAAATCGGTGTCAAAAACAAAATGGACAAACTTCATTCGAAATGCTCATCTCATTCTCGCGTATAGTTTCACTTTATGCCAGAATAAGACAACACTATGTTTCTCATGCCGCTCTTCTTTCAGGTAGCCCAGTACATCGGTGAAATCTGCCGCTACCTCCTGGCTGTCCCGCCAGCAGCGACGGACCAGGCGCACAAAGTACGCGTTATCGTAGGCAATGGACTAAGGCCGCAGATTTGGCAGGAGTTCGTCCAGAGATTCGGTGTGGAACGGGTGCTGGAGTTCTATGGAGCCACTGAGGGCAACAGTAATTTAAGTAAGTGATATACAACAAGGAATAAGGAAGGTGATAGTGATATTCAACAAAATGCATGGTGGCCTTGTAGTTTGATCTATGGCCTCTCAAGCAAAAGTTCACGGGTAATTACATTAAAGTTTGAATTATACATTCGAAAATACAGTTTTCGAAATTTTCACAATTCAAAATTCGAAGTTTACCACCACCACGTGTTCATGCAGTTCCTCCACACCTCCACACTGTTAGTATACACACAAAACCCATCTATTACCAACACTACACTGATGCGTTTATGCTACCAGATAACCCGGTGCATTGCACGCGTATGTGGTGCGGTGCGTTATTAGCATAGTGTACGGTTGTGTTGCACTAAAGATGAGCTCGGGTTGAGTTCAAAACGCGTCAGTGTAGTGTGGTATTGGTGATAGATGAGTTTGTGTGATGTATCTTGCATAAACTTAGCTATCATAAAGGTCGCGGGTGAGCAAATAAATTATTTTAGTTAATTGATCTGTACCTCCGCAAACTAACGCCTGATTCAATAAATAATTCAATAGTGTGTGTAAAGTCTCTTAACCTAACCTAAAGTTCCCCATCTGTACTGGGCTCGCGTGGGAGCTAACCTTAGCCCTCTCATTCTGACAAGTGGCCTTGAAATACAATTTTCCGGAATAAAAAGTACTTATACTATATTCTTCCTAAGGTCTAAAATTTATCTCCATACCATCATTTAAAGCATCAGCGGGTTAAGTTTGGCTCATCAATACTCATATTCATATTTAACCCGTTGAATCAATAATTATGTTACCTCTGTAACTGACGAGAGACAGACTTATGTACACACAAGACAGACATTTACATAGACACACACATTTACAGAGATTTATTTAGATAGACATTTTTTTTCGCATTTCGTTGCTTAAAAACAAAAGGGCCACAAATCAAAAAAATATTTTTTCAATCGCATTAATTGCATTTTAAATGCTATTTAACGTGCAACTATTACAACACTTAATTTTTTTTTTTTATTTGTGGCCCTTCTGTATTTAAGCAGCGATTTATGATATTAGCATAGTAAAAGAGGAGAAGTAAGTCCACTCCAACCCTTTAGGAGATTTAACTGCCTACTCCGGCGCGGACGCTTGGGTTTTCGACGTCTATTTTAGATTAATTAGGTACGTACCTACCGGCAAATAATTTTAGTGCGAAAGTTAACTTTAAATTGTCTAATGTCTGTGTCTAGAGAAAACAGACAGATTCTATGCCGTTATATTATTAGTATTATACTAAATTTAAAAATATTATTTATTAATTCGCCGGGATGGTGATAGCGACTGTATACATACTACTCATGTTTACCTACACATAATACTATAACTATATTGTTTATAGGTAGGTAGGTATCTAGTTTTTTGTCCTTGTACGAAATTATTACACTACACTTATATACCACTAATTTACAACTATACCTAATACAAAAAATACGTAAGTACGAGTACGAGAACGTAAAAGGTGATCATCTCGCGAAGCGAGTGCAAGACGAGCGAGCTTAAATCGAAACGTACGGCACCGACGGCAGCGCAGCCTTGACTAAAGAAAACTTAATCCTCCTTAAATTATCAGTGTGTGCGTGCGGCGAGTGCGTGCGAACCGGCGCCAACCGTCGCGCACGCATTTAAGCCGCGCGATGTACTTTTGTTCGTAGTTAGCCTACTTGTCCTCTTTTACTATGATGTTAGTAAGGACCTGTGGAAAGACCAGGAGGCCTACCACGCTCTCTTAATACGATCCAGTTTAGGCTCTAAACTGAACTGCATCGCTATTTCGTACCACGACGTTACTTTTGCGATTCAGTTCAAGCACGGTTCAGCGACAGCGATACAGACATTTTCATTCACTCACTTCAAGCGGTTTTCGTACCATGACTTAACTTGAGTGGGAATTGAATCGCTTCAGTGTCAAATTTAGCGATCCAGTATAAGTTACTCGTTCTGTCAATTCTTTTGGAATTTTAAGTGTTTTGCTTGGAATAATTTTAAATTTTAAGAACTTTTATTCAAGTTTTATAACTATTCATAGGTACTCGCGATGTGCTTCTTAACTCCTCATTGATAAAACAGCGTAAACATTTTATTTGTAATCAACACAACGATTGCTAAGAACACGGAATGACATAGAGTTATGGTTTTCCAAAATAAAGAGGTTTTAGTATACAATATTTGGTTTGCATATAGCGGCATCCCTTTCGCGACTTAGTTTTTCAGTTTCGGACCAGAGACAATATCGGTCTTTCATTCACTTGTAAACCATTGAGACTCAGCTCTGAGAAATAAACGCCGTGGTACCAATTTCGACGATTCAGTTTAGGTGCCTAAATTGAACTTCTCTGCGTTTGGATCGTTTATGAAAAGATTATGTTAGACCCCCAGTAAGAAAAATTAAGTGTATTTTTTTTCAGTTAATTTGGATTCAAAAGTTGGTGCCATAGGATTCTTAAGCCGTTTAGTATCCTCTGTGTACCCGCTCACTCTAGTCAAGTAAGTTGAACTGGAAGGAAAATTCGCCAATTCCTCCAAGCTTTTCTTTACGTTTGTGAGTACCACTATTTGTAATGTTTGGTGTCGAGACTTTTGGTCCGTGGGGTCCTAATACTTCGAAGCTTTGTAAGGAAATATTAAAGAGGTTAGCAGAAGTCACAGGTGACCGAAGAGCTGGCAGCTTAATCGGAAAAATAATAACTCGTAGGTACTCATAGCTTTAGCTATATAGACAGGGAGCGCTGCCAGTTTAGAACTTTGCCTAAGAGGATTCCTTTGAATGACTTGTTTAAAAAAAAATGATATGTATGAAAGGACTTTGAGTTCAGGAAAATTATAATGTATATAAAATGACATAATTGCATGATGAATAAATAAATAACCGTCTTCATTAAATACATACATATAACATGTAGTGTGTAGTAGGTATATATATTTAATGTTGTGACTTCAAAAGCAAAAAATATTTTTTGACTTCTTCTTGGTATCCAATGCAGCTAATTTTGCATATTACATTTGCAGTAGCGAAATTCTATTGATCCAGCCAGAATCGTCTCCGCAGGACGGAATTCTTTAAAGGATAAAGGCATCGACTTGAAATTTGACACGGATATGTTAGTTAGGATGATAATACAAGCTTGATCAACATAAAGCACAGTCAGCAAAAAAGATTTGTATAAAACATGAAGTTTTAATAACTACAACTACAAGTTTATTGAAATTTCAGATGCGATGAAATAACGGGAGAAATATTAAGAGACTCCGATGGAAGGTGCATAAACTGTGGGCCTCATGAACCAGGTATTTCATAAGGTTCCGTAACTTAAAAGGTTAGCAGGTGGTAGTACCTTTTGCAAGGTCCTCCCGGATTGCTATACCACGCGCCATATAAATCTGCCTAAAAATTCATTAAGATACTCAGTTTTGACGCATTTTTGAGATAGTTTTTTTATGCGACGTCTTTACGTTACTCCCGGATTGTGTTCGAATCGCTTAACGGTATAGTGCCTATTCAATTATAGGAATTATACCTTTATAGTTTTTGTGGTACTAGTCGTGGCAATGAACTTTTAGGCAAAGTTAGGCGGCGGAAGGTATACCACCATCTTGCTTGCTAATCCTGCCGTGAAGTAGCAGTGCTTGCGCTGTTGTGTTTCGGCGTGGAGAGTAAGACAGCCGGTGAAATTACTGGCACTTGAGGTATCCCATCTTAGACCTCTAGGTTGGCAACGCATTTGCAATCCCCCTGGTGTTGCAGGTGTCTATGGGCGGTGGTGATCTCTTATCAATAGAAGACCCACTTGCTCGTTTTCCATCCAGTCGAATAAAAAAAAGAAAACCCTTCTGTTTTCTGATTTTTTAAGAAAATATACCAACGACCACATCCGTATTTTTTTTTTAATTTTACAAGCTTTTATTTAGTTTCACCTGTTCCGCTGTCTGTCTGTCTGTCTGTAGTCAAATCTTGTAAGTTAAATTTGACCACCCTATATATAAATCGCGTGATAATGTCACTACTAGACATCCCGGTAGTCCAGCCAGGATCGTCTCCGCAGGACGGAACTCTTCAACGGTTAATAGCATCGACTTGAAATTTGGTATGCAAATGTAGTTTGGGTGACAATGCAGGTACAGTCAACAAAAATTACAGTCAGCAAAAAAAGCTTGTATTAAAAATGAAATTTTTATGGTTAGGTTATTTGATCTAAATTCTCACTTATAGATCGCAGGATGTACTTTAGATTTACCATTACAGGACTTCTACTAGGCAAAATAGATCCAAAAAAGGCTATTCTGACGTTCTCCGGCTACGCTGACAAAACAGCGTCCGCGAAAAAGATGGTGAGAAACGTGAAGAAGGAGGGAGACTGTTACTTCAACACAGGGGATATACTCGTTATGGACCACTTCGGGTACTTCTACTTTAAGGACAGGACTGGGGACACTTTCAGGTAGGTTCTCAAAACCTGAGCTGGAAACTTCTTGAGAGAAGCTCTTGGATATCTTACTGTTTTATGGGTTGTCACTTTCTTACGCAAGCTTCTGCATCCTCTGGTGTTAATGCTAGAATTATTTTCTTGCAACGGACATTACAAGTTCTGAAGCTGTCTTGTAAATGCATAGAACTACGCTACCTCGAATGATTTCTTTTGTCCCATCTCAAAGCTAGATTTGGTAGCCAGCTTCAAAATGGGTAAAATATTACCAGTTCCCATTTGGTAGCTAGCTACTTATCTGGCTACGAGATGGGAAAATGATTCTTATTCGGTAGCCAGTTACAAGTTGGGAAAGCACGATTTCCATTACGTAGTAGTACAAACAACCAAATCTTGCTACGAGATGAAACTAAAGTATTAAGGTGATTTTCCACTGGCCGGCGAGGAGAGACGACACGAGACGAGACGAGAATTGAAATTAGTATGGCGGCACCCGCGGCGGCCCGCGGCGGCTCGCGGCGTGCGCGCAAGAATGCATACAAATTTCAATTCTCGTCTCGCCTCGTCTCGCCTCGCCGGTGGAAAATCACCATTATGATTGCCAGAACGATTTAATTGTAAAAAATCGTAGTTTTACTATCTTATTTGCCGCAGACAGCCAAATGTAACTTTTCGGTTTCACCTTTCGGACTTCGGTCTCCTGAAGAAGGAGAAATAAATCTTTGTAATAAATAGTTTGAACCACACACAGCGCTTACTATGGTCGAACACAATATTAAATCATTTTGCAGGTGGCGTGGTGAGAACGTGTCAACAGCAGAGGTCGAAGGAGTCATCAGTACCCTCGTGGGGCTCAAAGACGCCATCGTTTATGGAGTTCCGGTAAATAAAACTGATTAATAATTTACACTAAAGCCAACTAACGGGTATTCACCTGAAGATAAGTTATCACCGCCACCTACAGCTTGAGACTGCTGGTGTATTGCCAGCCTAGCAAACGGTGTATAATAGCTATTTATGTAACTGTATCGTAATAGGGGTCCTTAAAACACGAGTGTGGTTTCATAAAAGGGTCACATGAGTGTTTTAAGGCCTAATTACGTAGAGTGGCATACAATATTTTATCGACATCCATATATTAAATCCTCTATCATGTGTTAAGCAAACCATTAAAAATGACCTGCATTGTAACCAGAACTACGAGTAGATATGTATGTCCCACGAGCTGCGCCCGATGCGCGCCCGCCTGCTGCTGAACACCTACTGCACGCGTACTATAATAGTTATTTATGCAACTGTATCGTAATAGGGGTCCTACGCCTCGTTTCATAATAGGATCACATGAGTTGTTGGCGCAGGTTCGAGAATAACGTAGGCGACACAGACTTGGTTATAACAGCGTGTATTTTAAATGGAATTATTACAAAATTGTATGAAAATTATATAGAAAGGAAGCGAGTGACCGCGAGCTCGCTCCTTGGCCGAATGATGTGGAGCCGCGGCGCGCGCGACTGCCTCGAGTTGTGCTGGTGTGTGTGAGATGCCAGCCGCACTCACACATGCACGGCGTTAACATGAGTGTTTTAAGGCCTAATTACGTACAGTTGCATACAATATCTTACATCCATCCATACAGTTACATCCATATATTAAATCGTCTATCATGTGTTCAAGAACCATTGTGAATGACCTGCATTAACGAGAACTAGGTAGGTATGTCTGCTCCACGAGCTGCGCCCGCTGCGCGCGCGACTACCTGCTGCTGCACGTGGTCGCGACGCCCCCCGTGCTGTAATGATGTATGAAATCTCATTACGATACAGCCGTGTTCATAATAGAATCCAATGTCGTAATGCTGGTCAATACCTATGGTTTTTGAACGCATAATTGAGGGTTTACTATATGGGTGTAGATAAATCTCATTACGATACAGATTTCTGTACAGCCATAGTACCATTACGATACAGCCGTGTTCATAATAGAATCCAATGACGTTATCCAATGTGTATGTATTTCTTAATGCTTTCAGATTCCCAACGTTGAAGGCAAAGCAGGCATGGCAGCCATAGCCGACCCAGGAAAGAAACTGGACTTCTCTCTCCTGTCTAAAGGCATCCGGTCATCTCTCCCGGCATACGCCAGACCCCTCTTCATCAGGGTACTCCCGGAGCCACCTCTCACAGCCACATTTAAACTCTGCAAGAAGGATTTAATGGAACAAGGTTTCAACATGGGAGTTCATGATGATCCCATGTATTTCTTAGACCAGAAGACCGGCGAATATGTTCCTTTGACGAAGAAGTTGTACGATGATATTCTTAAGGGTGTTATTAGATTGTGATGCTTGCCATTAGAGGTATTTAAGTATATAATTGTTAATTTGTGCGGGTTTGTAAAATTAATGAATTACATAGGAGTTTAAATAACAAGAACAAAAAACCACGTGCAAGTCGGACTCCCGGACCGATGGTTTCGTATAAACGTCGTCGTCAACTATAAAGACAAAGTAATGCTGGTACCCCAGTAATTATGGGACTTTTTTCTTTGTCAGCCTGCGCTAGTTGGCGCGGGTGCACGGAGCGGGTGCACTGCCCGGTAATAGTTATTTGTGATACGAGGTTGGTAAATAACCGTGTATCATACGTTTTTCAATACGTTTTTGAGAAAATAGGCAATTAATAAAACAAAATTGAAAAATAAAAACGAAACAACGCAAAGTTTTACAAAAATGGCGCGTCCGTAATGCGCATGCGTAAGTTTTGTTTTCAATTAGGTTATTAACTAAAATTATCAGGTAAAGGTTCGACGCGTTCAGCCACTGCGATTTTTCCGAATAAATAAAAGGTGGAAATCATTAAAATCTGAGGTTATTAAATTTCGAGTACTGCCTTTTCGCAACGTAACGTTTGGCAACCTGTTACATTTCGCAACTTTTCATTTCGCAAACTCTAAAACTGTAAATATTTCAGGATTTATTTCAGGGCCATCACCCTTTAGGTTAGGTTAGGTTAGTTTTATTAAAATCCTGAAATATTTACAGTTTCAGAAATATAAAACAGTTGGGAAATGAAAAATTGCGAAATGAAACAGGTTGCCAAACGTTATTCACGGAAACATTAGTAAACCATTTAATTTACGGTTTATAATAATTAGAATAAATTTTGCCAATTCATTACTTAGTTTTGTTCATCATCATCATCCCAGCAATATACGTCCCACTGCTGGGCACAGGCCTCCTCTCACAGCAAGAGGGCCGTGGTAGTAAGCCGTGGTGGCCTAGTGTAAGCCGTGGTGGCCTAGTGGTTTGACCTATCGCCTCTCAAACAGAGGGTCGTGGGTTCAAACCCCAGCTCGCACCTCTGAGTTTTTCGAAATTCATGTGCAGAATTACATTTGAAATTTACCACGAGCTTTGCGGTGAAGGAAAACATCGTAAGGAAACCTGCACAAACCTGCGAAGCAATTCAATGGTGCGTGTGAAGTTCCCAATCCGCACTGGGCCCGCGTGGGAACTATGGCCCAAGCCCTCTTGCTCTAAGTTTTGTATATTTATACATTTTTCTACGTATAAGTCGATATTTTTATTTTTGTAGTATGAAACTGCTTAGGTATATACTTTAAAAATGGAGAATTAAAAAAAACTGTAAAAAAATCGCACAATACTTCGTTTTTTAAGCATTAGAAAAAGGGTAAACCATCTTGAGGAGTCATTATATAGAAAAACGTTTTTAAAAAACAATAACTATTACTTGTGACCAAAAGCATGTAAATGATCATATATCCTTTCTAATTGATACGTATTCGCCGTGACTTATTTTATAAAAGTGTTTTTCAATAAAAAGACATGTCAAGATCGCTTACCTTCTTTCTAATGCTAAAAAAACGAAGTATAGTGCGGTAAAATAAACTTAGAGCCATGTATACATCCTTTGAAAGTGAATTTTTCGAGAAAATGTATTGAAAAATAAATAAAATGCGCGCAGTTAGCGTTGCTCATACTTTTTTTAGGGTTCCGTAGCCAAATGGCAAAAAACGGAACCCTTATGGATTCGTCATGTCTGTCTGTCCATATGTCACAGCCACTTTTTTGCGAAACTATAAGAACTATAATTGGTAAGTAGATGTATTCTGTGAGCCGCATTAAGATTTTCACCCAAAAATAGAAAAAAAAAACAATAAATTTCGGGGTTCCTCAAAAACTTTTTTTTCATCAAACCCATACGTGTGGGTATCTATGGATAAGTCTTTAAAAATGATATTGAGGTTTCTAATATCATTTTTTTCTAAACTGAATAGTTTGCGCGAGAGACACTTCCGAAATGGTAAAATGTGTGTCCCCCCCCTGTAACTTCTAAAATAAGAGAAGAGAACTTGTAAAAAAATATATATGATGTACATTAACCATGCAAACTTCCACCGAAAATTGGTTTGAACTAGATCTAGATAGTAGTTTTTTTTTAATACGTCATAAATCGTAAAGTAAACGAAACTTTTATATTATGTTACTTGCTGCTACGGAACCCTTCATGGGCGAGTCCGACTCGCACTTGGCCGCTTTTTTAATAGGCGTCCGTCCACCCGCTTTGTTTACCGCGTCAGCTAGCGAAGGCCCTTTTGCTTGACAAAAGATATATTCTTGGGTACTTTGGTTTGGCTATTTATAGCGTGACATTATTGATTCCGATACTATTATGTAAAGACATTTTGTGATATACTTACATGTGATAATTTACGCCAAAATTAAAAGTATTCCAAAATCAATGTAAATGACAAAAAAAAAAATCTCAATTAGATTTAAGAAATATAGATATCCTCTGAATGATTTATTTAAAATAAATTATGTATATAAAGGACGCAGTTTTTTTTTTTTAATTAAACTGATTAGTATTTATTCGTTCACACAGTGCTTTACTATTCTCGTGTCCAGTCATTCTCCAGATTAAACTGGGTGTTTTATAAATAGACCAGAATATTGGCCCGCGCCCGCCGTCCGTGTGAAGTTGTTCATATACAGCCACGTAAATAGGCCCGCTGAACTATCAACCCGGCCCGCTAACGACCCGCTTCCAACCCGCTGCCGTCTGTGTATTTTACGCTTTAAACTGTTTCAATGTAAGTCCTATTTACAGTGGCGGACTAACAGGGGGGCGGAAGGGGCGGCCCGCCCCGGGCCTCCGGTCTTGGGGGGGGCCCAAAATGCCTCCGTGTTCCCCTGATTAAATCCTAAATAAGTATTTAGAAATGTGCTTAGTACCTACATTTTTTTTAAAGCCAGGGGCCACATTCAGCTTTGCCGCGCCGGAACTCTGGCTTAGTCCGCCACTGCATATTTATATCCCTTATTATTTAAATCGTCCCTAACTCTTCACTGATGAAGCCCACCGTCTGCCCTCCTTGATCCGCAGCAAAAACGTTGCCTCGATGACGTGAGGATTCAAACCCTTCAGGCAAGAGATAGTGAGTCAGCAATGTGGGAGAGACTACGCAAGCGGCAAAGATGAAGAAGACGACGTCCTGTCCAGGCCGTCCCGTCCAGTTTGACTGCTGGCACGAAGGCGAGGAAGGATGAAGTTGACCACGTAAATCTATAGCATTATGATATGATGGATTGGGCGAAGCCTTTCACCTAAAACATCAGAGTTTACAGTGATAATTGACCACCACCAGATGAACTACAAAAAACTATTAAATTGGAACTTGTAGCTTCGAGAAATTGGCCTCTGGAATCCGGAGTTCGTAGGTGGCAGTAGAGAGCTTTTTAATCAGAGGTTGACCCGAACCAATTTTTAACTCCCGACGCAAAAAGAGGGGTGTTAGAAGTTTGACCGCTATGTGTCTGTGTGTGTGTCCGTCTGTGGCACCGTAGTTCTTAAACGGTATGACCGATTTGAATGCGGTTTTTTTATTTAAATCAGGTTTTCTAGCGATGGTTTTTAGATGTTTCATCAAAATTGGTTTATCCGTTTTTGAGATATTGAACTTTGAAGTGGCAAAGTCGCGGGTTTTCCAACTTTTTTTTGGTTAGGTTATTACTATTTTACTACAGGTAATTGTATTGTAGAGTGTTTTAATAGAGTCGGCATCAGAACTTACTAATATTATAAACGCGAAAGTTGGATGGACGGATGTTTGGATGTTTGTTACTCTTCCACGCAAAAACTACTGAACGGATTTGCATGCAATTTGGTATACAGG
The DNA here is from genome assembly GCF_025370935.1 of Choristoneura fumiferana. NCBI lineage: Eukaryota > Metazoa > Arthropoda > Insecta > Lepidoptera > Tortricidae > Choristoneura > Choristoneura fumiferana. The sequence continues at coordinate 8,750,021 of NC_133495.1, forward strand.
TAATATTGTATACCCTGAATTAACTCACTGATGGACGATCCCAATAACTGGCGCATAATAGTACATTGTGTCTTAAGGGCGGTAAATAAGGAATTACGAACGAGAAATTACTCGAGGAATTACTTGTGTAATAATAGCGTGATAGCGTCCCGTTTGTGGTATTTTGACTATGAGTGAGAATCACGAAAGTTTAAAACGTTTACGAACGAGAGTCTATAAGAAGCCCGAAGTCGAAGACTGAGGGCTTTAATGAGTCGATATTCGTAATTCTAGTACCGCCCGTGCGACATACAATGTTTTTCATCACATTTGCGAATAAAGTTGTATATTTGTAAGAGAGAAACTAATATTTTTTTCAAAAATTGCCCATACCGCTGACTTCGCTTTTGGCAGACCCAGCTCCCCGCCAAACAATTACTTTGCTGACCCGCGATCTTCAGAGCGCAAAGTAATTAGTTTCAGCTAATTCTATTACTTCTGCATTAAGTAGTTTACCAATGTCTTTTGCTAATATCGGCACTAGATTAGGTATGTATTTTACTTAGGTACGGATTATGTTAAGTAAATGATTGCTCTTTTTAGCTATCAAACCTAATGAATCTATTACTAACTTCTATCTGTTGAAAAAGTTTGCCTTGTAATTTTGCTTATCATGTAATTTTCAATAAAGACTTTTTGTGTTGTCTCTATTTTTTTCATTCTTTAAAAGTTTTTCTCGTGGAAGGCACTTGTCTCACCGCCAGCGAGGAAACGATTGGCTATCGACTATTTTCTCGCTCAAGAAACGAACAAAAGATATAAGATCCTGTGTGAGTAAAAGTGACACATATATTAATAGTTGATCGCTGGCTGTTCACACTGTCGGCGAGAACTCGCTCTTACATCTTTTGTCGCAGCGACAAGAGCTATAAAACTCGCTGAGCTATAGATACTCGCTCAGCAATGTCAGCTTGGCGGCCGCCCCGCACGAGCGAGTCGAGTGGAGCGAGTAATCGCCCGTCGCATGCGAACACTCACTTACAGCCGAGCGACAAAACTACACTCGCTTCTCGCTGCTCGCCCACTCGTTTCTAGTTACTCGCTCTACTCGCTTCTCGCTCATCGTCGGCGGTGGGACAAGTGCCTAAGTGCTACGCAGAACGTTTCAAGGAGTGAAAATACAAACGTCGTTAATAATTTATTATTTCACCATTCAATGCCCTTCAAGAATTCAATAATAGTAAGTGGTTTTGTACTAAGAAATGGCCAAAAGAATTATGACATGACGCAGGAAATTTGTCAGTCAACTAGCTCACGAAGTCGGTGTTGTTCGTTCGATCACAAACAGAGAAAGTAAAGATGAAAGAAGTTTTGTTGAACAATTTACTGGACAAAGAGTTTCAGAAGATGTTATTCCCTTTGAATCTAATGCAGACAGTTATTTTACAACCTAAATACAGGATCCTCAATGGATTCGTTACTCCTATAGGATTACGTGAATATTTTATATGTTTCTTGGGTGTTATAGTCGTTATATTTGTGAACTTGATAAAATGGTATTCCTCCAAATTTTACTACGAAGTAGACTTAGCTAGCGTGGATACACTGCTTGCTTTTGACACTGCGTTTTACAGTTTGTCAAGTTTTGTTCTGTTGACGGTAAACTTTGTTCAGAGCAAGAACAACGTGCTGTTAATACTGAAATTGCAGCAAGTGTATAAAGTGTTTGACAGCAACAGTGGCTTGAAAAAAACCCGGAACTATAATTGTGTGGCTATCTTGATAATAACATTAACGTGCTTGTTGTTTCTCATTATCAATTATGGCAGACATTTTCATCAAATCATATTCGTTATATCTCTATATTACTTTGATGGAAATATTGTTTTTGCTATACAAATTATGAAATTTCTAGAGCATGAGATAAAAATGTGGTTGAAGGCGTTAGATCGCTTTTGTGTAACATGTTCTGAACCAAATCATAACAAGTTGACGAAGTATTTCAGTGAAATTGAACAGCAAGAAACAAGGCTGTTTACAGCATTTTTAGATATAATGGAAGCTTTTAAACTTTACAAATACATATTTCAATATTCAGTGAGTATTTCGCGCGTTTTACAGCTTACTTGTTGCCCGCGACTTCATCTACGCAGAATTCTATTATTAGGTACACACTCGAGGGAATTTTAAGTTCTTCCTTTCAGAAGCTCAAACTATGGAGACAGTTTAATGCTATTTATAACGTTAAGTACTTTAAATGTAAAAGCGTATAAACAAACATCTCAATGTTGCGTTTATAGAATAAGACAGGATCAATTAAATTTTACTTCCAGATTTACATTATGCCAAATTTCATGTTCTTAAAGTAGGCCAAATTTGACTCCTAAGATTTGACAACAGACAACAAGTGAAACTAAATGAAAGCTAGTACAAAGACGGCATTGAGTCTTGGAAATTTTACTAATTCATCTTTGGACAATAATCCATACTAATATTATAAATGCGAAAGTGTGTGTGTTTGTTTGTATGTTTGTCCGTCTTTTACGTCGAAACGGAGCGGCGGATCGCCATGATTTTTAGCATAGTGATAGTTTATAGGCCAGAGAGTGACATAGGCTACTTTTTATCCCGAAAAAATGCACAGTTCCCGAGGGAACAGCGCGCGATAAACGAATTCCACGCGGGCAAAGCCGCGGGCAAAAGCTAGTAATATAAATAAAATTAATGACTGGTCCTGCGCCGCTCGCATCCATTGACTCCTGCGACCTTCATCCATCGCTGCCATCGTCAGTCCCGGATAAATACAACCTAGTGCTCTTCAAGGCTAGAGTGAATAGGCTGTTACTGAACCAGTGAGATACATCTTTGGACTCATATGTGCACTTTTCATTTTTCATTTGAGATAGGGCTCCATTACGGGTCAGATTTGTGTACAAAGACAGTCCACCTTCTTGGGGCCTGCCTACCACCGCTGCTTCTGTCAATCAATACGTGGACATCATTCAAAAACACTGGTGCCAACGGCTATCGCATCAGTTCCTTTCAGTATTGTACCCCGTCCATTTACTACTTTAGCTTAGCTGTTTTTCGGACTTTGTCCCTCATAAGTATTATTCAGCAAAATTTTGCATGCCTACTGTTAGAGGGCAGCTAGCATTATTGTCATTTTTATAAGTTAATACCTTACGAGTATAAGAAATTCCAACATCGCATTTATCCACATAGTGCTAAAGCAAATAAATATTTCATTTCATTAGTTATTATGATTGTTTTGTTTATAATACGTACTCGTATTTTGTTTTCCAGATACTATTACTGGCGATTGAAATTTTCGTGCACCCGTTGATATATATACAAAACTTTTTGAGCTCCAGCTCAGAAAGCGAGGAAGTTACAGTAAGTCTCAGAATGCAAGTAATATTACTTATGAGTCAATGCTGAAATCTACGTGCGTGTGTTCACGTGTATGTGTAGATTACCTACTCTCACGTCAAATAAATGTTTTTTTTTTCTTTCTAATTAAATGGAAAATTGTATTTTTCAGGCAGTTAATTTATTTTACGGCTTAGTATCTTCTTTGTGGGTGGTCAAAAACTTTACGTTGTTGATTGTCCTATGTGTGGCTTGCCAGAAATTTTACCTAGTCGTTGAGGAAGTGGAAAAGGCAACCGCTGTTATAAGCAGCTGTCATGCGTCCTTGTTTATACGTAAGTTTATTTTAACTTTATGTTTATTGTTTACAATTCAACGCATCTTAATAATATGTAATTATATATTATATTGTAACGGGTAACTCACGTCTTAAATCGAGTTTAGTTTGACATGTTTGCTACGAAGGCCCCACGGTAGTTTCACGTTCATCTTATTAATATTAAATATTTAAAAATGAAATATTTAACAGAAACTTATTTAAACAAAGAAGTTAACAGATGTCACTGGGGGGGGGGGGGGGGACCGAAGAAGCCAGCTCTTCGGACAAAGAAGTAAAATACTAAGTGCTCTTTTAAATAATTTGTTTTAATTTTAGTTTTTTTTTATTCGACTGGATGGCAAACGAGCAAGTGGGTCTCCTGATGGTAAGAGATCACCACCGCCCATAATCATCTGCAACACCAGGGGTATTGCAGACGCGTTGCCAACCTAGAGGCCTAAAATGGGATGCCTCACGTGCCAGTAATTTCACCGGCTGTTATACTCTCCACGCCGAAACACAACAGTGCAAGCACTGCTGCTTCACGGCAGGATTAGCGAGCAAGATGGTGGTGCATCCGGGCGGACCTTGCACAAGGTCCTACCACCTGCAAAACTTTAGTTTTTGTTTAAGATAATTATTAATTAATAATTATAACTTATTTATGTTGTTGTAAGTAATTACTTATGTCATTTTATTCATTTTGATACCGTGTTAATCTAGATAAGTAGATGGTTAGTTTTACGAAGTTGTAGGTATGTAGGTACATGACTCGCTGTTACGGTAAGGAATGTCAATCTATCATAATACTTGATTATTTATACTCATAATACGATTAGCTTTATCGATTGATTACTTCACGTCGGTACAATTTGTGTGGTGTATGTTTACATTTGGAGAGCCTTGAATCTTACTCGTGTTAGTTTTGTGAAGAGGATTTTTAATTTTGTTTTCAAAATTATTGGTCGTTTATTTCTAACCTGATTTCTTTCAGTAAGTAGGTACTTCGTTAAATAAAGGGGATCATCCTACTTATATTATCCTACTTCCTACTTGTGTTTGTGAGTGAGTAAGTAAGTGAGTATGTTTGTTCCTCCTTCACGCTAAAACGGCTGGACGGATTTCGATGAAATTTGGTATGTAGATAGCTGAACATCTGGAATAAGACATAAGCTACTTTTTATTCCCACGAGATAGAGATATAATCTCGAAATAATAACCACTGGGCTCATGAAAAAAAACATGATGGTTTTTAATGTAACGACAATGAAAACCAAGATTTTCAAGAATTCCCCCGGGAATTTATAAAAAATCCTGAAATTTCAATTCAACTCAACAACAATAAACTGCAGAATGCGCAAGCTGGTTTATACATTTAGAACTCTCAGAAACATTGCAGCATCTAAACTTTTAAATCAAATATATATAACTTTAGCATAATCAATAATATAAGAGTTGGGGAGGTGCAAATAAAACAAAATTTCTAGACGTAGAACGAGGGCAACGCTGCCATCTAAAAGCAGAAAGCAATTTCAAAGAGTCATTTGAAAATAAAGAAAAAAAAAATAGGATATTTTGAACTAGTGTTTTGAGAACTATGCATTATGAAAATGAAGTATTACGCCACCTACAGGTGAACACAATTTGGGTTATTTTGGGAAAGGTGTACTTTGGACTAGTTCTCAATGGTTCACGTGTAAATCGAGAATGAGCCTTTTTGGAATATGGTGTTTTGGGCCTAGTTTCTATGAGGAGAGGGGCTTTCGAAATTAGAGTGTATTGACTAATAGTGCGTTTTGGGACTAGTGCATTCGCCACCGGAGAGAATTAAACTGTACAATGTACTAGATAAAAAAAGTATCCGTTAACAAGCTTATGATTCAAGAGTGTAAAAAAGTTGTGATGGAGTGGCTTAAAACATTAAACTAGGTACTAATATAAAATAAGTAATAATAATAATAATAATTTTTTTTGGAAAACTGACATTACAGATTACATAAAATTAAGTTTTGCACAGGAACTGTTTTACCGTACTTGTTTTTGCAGATAGAGGTTACCCGTCTCGCCTACAATAGGCTAGGCCTGTCCCGTAGGATGACACCTTAACTACGAGAAAACTGAAGAGTTGCTATCATCATAATATAGTTGACACAATTACGCATGCACACACACACACGCACGCACATATAAATGTTTCTATTTGGTACTTTTGTTGTTAAATTATTTTTATAGATATAAAGGTCTGACTAGGGAGGAGCGGGAGCTCCTGGCACAGATTTCTTTGTAAACTTAGTAGTTTAGTTAGGTGGTTTTTCTAATAATCAAATTTTGTTTAAGTACAAAAGCTATGCAAGAACGTGCTTCGGGTGACATCGTGCGCGCGCGCCGCGGGCGGGCTGCGCGCGGGCGGCGTCGTCGCGGTGGACGCGGGGCTGCCGCTGCGACTGCTGGCACTTCTCGCCACTTACACCGTCGTGCTGCTGCAGTTTGCATTCCTCTAGATTACAACGGTTGAGCTCTTTGCCCACCATACGATTGAAATACAATTTTAACTTAAAAAACTGATAATAGATTTTCCTTTCATAATCTGTGCTGTAACCTTTGCTGTAGGACGTCCACTGTTGGGCATAGGCCTCTCTCATACAACACACCAGTTGCTTTGGTTGGAAACGGCCTGCATCCACCATGAACCCGTGCTTTAACCAGGTCATCCGTATCCGTCCATCTCGATTATATAAATGGTAGGTATGTGATTGGTTTTTTTTTGGAGTCTTTTTGTATTTTTTATTTCAACTCCAAATTTGTTACTTTTACGGTTTTTATAGATGTCGCTAGTGCTGCTCAATAGCATAGTAGAATAAACAACCTGAGATATGTATGCAAAGGAAAAATCGTGTCTAGATTCCTGCCCAGCAGTGGTGTAGGGGTTATAGCACGCAGCACGTATTGCTGAGGACCTGGGTTCTATTCCCAGTGCTGGTCTCTTTTTCTGGTTTTTCTGTGCATCCATTATATGTCTCAGTTTGTATTTTCGATATGGTATAGGTATGTCACAAGTGTTTTTCAATTTCCAGTTAACAGTTAAACATAAATTTACAATACAATACAATAACTCTTTATTGCACACCAACACGTGGTAAATAGTGCAGTAAATGCAGGTATAATTTAATTATCAAATGTTAATCAAATTGGAATACATTTTTATTACAAAATTATTCAAAATTTGTAACAGTAACAGGATACCGACAGCTGCTCATGCTTACTTAAATTATGTCTTATCCATAGGTATCTATATATTAAATTGGTTGCTCTTTTTAGCTGTACAGAATTCAAAGTCAAAGTCAAAATATCTTTATTCAATTTAGGCAATAACAAGCACTTATGAATGTCAGAAAAAATCTACCACCGGTTCGGAAAAACCTCTGTCGAGAAGAACCGGCAAGAAACTCAACGAGGTATTTTTTTTGAAAACAGATTTAAAATATTATTAAATGATATGTATACATCACAAGTATTTAACACAACAGTAGGTTCTCTATTTGAAGGGATCGCTAATGCGGATCGGAATTACTTCCAAATATCCCTGCCCATGATATAACCATTAACTTTATAATACGCCTTAGATATTAATGTCTTCTTGACAATTAGATCTGAATTTTGTATCCGTTTCATTTATAATATTTTTTGGAATTTTATTATAAAAACGTATGCAATTTCCCAGAAACGACTTTTTGGTTTTAGCCGTCTGTAAGATGGAACTTGAAGCTTCCCTGTGTTTCTAGTAGCCTTTGGCTTATCGACGTTAGTGGGAAAATCACATATGTTCTTCCTTACATACATGATTGTTTCAAAAACATAAAGCGACGGCAAGGTTAGGATATCTGTTTCCTTAAAAAAAGATCTTAAAGATTCACGCGTCTTTAAGTTATAAATTGCTCTAATTGCTCTCTTTTGTAAGATAAAAATTAACTCAATGTCTGCAGCAGAATTATAAAAGGTTACCTTGCATTTTTTCTTTATGTGTCTGTTTTCTTATATTATGTAGTGTTCAATAAAGGGTTATTGTATTGTTTGTATTTTACATTCACTAAAAGATTTCCTAGTGTATTAAAGTAATACATTCCAAGTACCTACAAGTTGTAGTCCTTGTAATGGAAGTACAAAAGTCATTATTAATTCATTATTCCACCATTCGGCGCCCTTCAAGGATTCAGTAATAGTAAGTGGTTATACTAATGAAATGGTCAAAACAAATATAACATGCATGACGCATATTATTATTTGTCATTCAACTAACTCACGTGCCTAGTCAGTGTTGTTCGATCAATCACAAATTTAGAAAATAAAGATGAAAGAATACTTGTTGAACAATTTACTGGACGAAGAGTTTCAGAAGATGCTGTTTCCGTTGAATTTAATGCAGACAGTTCTTTTACAACCTAAATACAGGATCCTCAATGGATTCGTTACTCCTATAGGATTACGTGAATATTTGATATGTTTCTTGGGTGTTATAGTCGTTACATTTACGAACCTGATAAAATGGTATTTCACCAAAATTTACTACGACGTAGACAATTACGTAGAAGTAACACTGCTTGGTTTAGACACTGTATTTAACAGTCTGTCAAGTTTCTTTCTGTTGACGGTAAACTTTGCTCAGAGCAAGAACAACGTGCTGTTAATACTGAAATTGCAGAACGCGTACACATTGTGTGACTGTAACAGTGGCTTGAAAAAACCTCGTCACGAAAATTGGATAGCTATCTTGTTAACAATATTGACGTGCATGTTATTTCTAATCATGAATTACGGAATACATTTTTATCAAATCATATTCATTATATCTCTATATTACTTTGATGGAAATATATTTTTGCTATACAAATTATAAAACTTCTGGAGCATGAGATAAAAATGTGGTTGGATGCGTTAGATCGCTTTTGTGTAACGTGTTCTGAACCAACTCATAACAAGTTGACGAAGTATTTCAGTGAGATTGAGCAGCAAGAAACAAGGCTGTTTACAGCTTTTTTGGATATAATGGAAGCATTTGAACTTTACAAATACATTTTCCAATATCCGGTGAGTGTTTCCTGCGTTTTATAGCTTACTTGTTGCCTGCGACTTCATCTACGAAGAATTCTATTATCACACGCCCGCGGGAATTTTAAATTCTTACGGGACCAAACTATTCTATCAGGGAACACCCAAATTTTTATTCCGAATTTGCTTATTCCGATTTTCAAAACTCTGATTTTCACAATTCCTAAGACATTATTCGATATAAGTACTCAAAACTCGAAATTTATTTATCCGAATTTAAAAATATCTATTTTTTTAAGATCCGATTTTAAAAACTCCGAAGAATGAAAAGCACAAAATGTTATTGGCCCGAATACACTATTCTGATTATAATTTTCCAAAATGACATCGCTAGTTCGGAAATATGACATTCGGCAATATAAACTTCGTGGTTTTAATAATAGGAATCTTGATTTCAAATCTCGAATTAATATCAATCAATTTAGATAATTGACCTGCATACTTAGGTTAGGTAAGGTTAGGTTAGAATTGCGACAAGGCGCGAAACGCCATAACTGCGCGGAATAGGAGCTCCGCCAAGCGGAGCTCCGTTGACCTTGTGTCACATTGATGAAAATTCAATAACAGTAAATACTGTTTTAGGCCAATCTACCTACATAGCTTAAGTTAATCGGGATCGGATTTATTATTGATCGGTGTAATGATATTCAGAATTTGGGAAAATCGGTATTTTCGTAGTCGGAGTTCATATTTTTGAAATTTCGGATTATTATTGAGTCGGACTTCTTATTGTTCGGTTTATTTAAATTCGGAATTTTGAAAATCGTAATTTTAAACATTAGGTATTTTTAATTTTCGGATTTATAAAAATCGGATTTATGAAGAATCGGAATAGTTATATTAGAGTTTTAAAACATTCGGAATTATAAAAATCGGTATTTTGAAGTTCGTGATTCCGACTTTCGGAATTTCGTGTTTCGTATTTATGTAGTGTACCCATTCTATTAGTATGTCCTTTACAGAGTCTCACTATCTCGAACGAACATTGAGTACTTTGAGCGTAAAAGCGCACAAACAAACATCTCATTGTTGCGTTTATAGTATAAGACGGATTATCACGTCCAGATCACTTCCAGATCATTGTATTATCTCCGGATTTACATTATGCCAATTTTCAGTTTTTTCTTACTTCTGAAAGTAGGTTGAATGCGACTTCTAAGATTTCAAAACAGACAAGACGCCACTAATTCATTATCATCAGCCGAAGCCGAAGATCGTGCTCAGTGACGTGCCATGGGAGAGGCCTATGTCCAGCAGTGGGCGAACATAGGCTGATGATGATGATGATGATCATCGTCATCGGAAATAATTCAGATGTCGTTAGTTTTTTTTGTTGTTGTTTTTTTTTTATATAATACTTTTGCGTGTTTACCTTCCCGTATTACTGACTGAAGTTCAGTTGACGTTTGTTTGTTGTTTGTTGTTCTTGTTTGTTTGTTT